>NC_139560.1:7500-148651 GCF_965112155.1 Podarcis liolepis | reverse complement strand
GGTGGGAGTGACTCCAGCTGGGGTCCCGCAGGAGGGGGCCAGATTTTGGAAACTAGGAAATGACTCTGGAGCAGCCGCCCTCCTGCCTGCCTGCCTGCCTGCTTGCCTGCCTTCCCGCGAGAGCTTTGCCCAAGACCAGGGCCTTTCCCCGGCACCTGCCTCTGGCCGTGGGGGTCTGTAGTTTGCTTTCTTTGAAAAGGACCGTTTTTAGGGGGGCAGGAAAAAAGGGTTATTTCCCCCGGCTTTCAGTGGTGTTCATCATCCTAGTTAAAGTTTTCTCTTCCCTGCTTTCAAAGTTTGCCTCTTAATCTTCATTAGGAAAGGAATTGAAAATAAAACTGCGATTAATATAATACAAATCTGTGATGCAACTGCATTCAGAGTCCGCTGCACAGGTGGAGTCACCTCACCTTAAAAATTGTAGAGTTAGAAAAGATTCAGAAAAGGACAATGAACATGATCGAGGGAGGGATGGTAATAATAATAATAATAATAATAATAATAATAATAATAATAATAATAATAATTCCCCAGCCACTCTGGGCAGTTTCCCCAAAAACATTAAAAATACAATAAAACATCAGACATTAAAAACTTCCCTAAACGGGGCTGCCTTCAGATGTCTTCTAAAAGTCAGGTAGTTGTTTATTTCCTTGACATCTGGTGGGAGATTGTTCCACGGTGTGGGTGCCACTACTATGAAGAAAAAGTTGCAGCATCAGGGACTTTTTGGATTGGAGAAAAAGCCGGTCATAGGCGACCTGAAAAAAGTTTATAACATGATGCCTGGCCTGGAGAAAGTGGAGGGAGGAAAGTTTTCCTCCCTCTCTCATGACGATCGAACTTGTGGACCCCCAGTGAAGCTGAATGCTGGAAGAGTCAGGAGTTGAACTGCGGAACTGCCGGCTGCAGGAGGCAGGGATGGCTTCAGAAGAGGATTGAGCCTCCGCCCCGGGGAAGAGGGCCGCTCTTGTGATCAGAGGAGCCTGGCCAGATGGGCCCCTGGGGCTGAGCTCTTCTGATGCTCTTGTCACAGAAGCAGGAGGGGGGCTAGAGGGAAGACCCCAGCCCCCCAGCCCCGGGGCGGAGCCTGGGAAGGGAAGGGCCCCTCTGGCTGGCCCTGGCTGCCTGCTTTGCTGCAGATCCGCTGAGAGGCCAAGCACCCTCTGGGGACCCCCGGGCCCCGCTCCTGGCTGTGAAGGTGTGGGTTCTGCTTGGGGCTCTGCCTGATGCAGCCCTGCGGGTTCTGCTGCTGACCCCTCTTGCTCTCTCTTGCTTGTGCCGCCTGCCTGCTGCCTCTGCGAAGGAGCGGAAGCGCCGGGAGCGAGAGACGGCCACGCAGCTCGGCAGAGGAGGAGGAGGAGGCCGAGGTGAGAGGGGGCGGCTGGGCTGAGGGCCTGAGGAAGGGGGCTGGGCTGGGTGGGCACGCTCCTGAGACCCCGCTGACCCTCTTCCCCCTCCCCACAGGACCTTGGCGCTGAGCCCCTGCAGCTGGACTACCGCACCTTAGCAGCGCTGCCCAACAGCGGCCTCCAGAAAGCCAGCCGTGGCGTAAGTGATGGGGATCCACTGGCTTTGGCAAAGGGCGGGCTGGATCCCAGCCAGCCTCGGCTGCTCCCTCTGCCTTCAGCCAACCCAAGCGATGGCTCTTGTGGATTGGGGCCCCTGGCGAGTCTCCCAGCTGCTATGGAGACCTTGTCACTTGGAGGGGGGGGGTCCTGTGCCCTCAAAGCAGCTGCTGGCTTCAGGGCTGGCTCTCGGGGGGGGGGGGAGCGCAGAGAAGCTGAGGAGAGAAGCACCCAGAGTTTCGAAGAGAGATGAGAACACCAGGTGACCCGGGAGGCAGGCAGCAGACCGAGGGGGACGGACTCTGCTTCTGGGGGACGGGGCTGGAGGTTGCCCTCAGCAGCAATGAAGAGCAGTGGGTGTTTGCCCCCCCCCCACTTGCCAAGGACCCAGTTGGCCTGGCTGGGTGAGGAGGGAGCAGGTGGGCTGCTTGGGGGCCATTTTTGCTACTCTGGAAATCTGATCTGCCTGAGAGAGATTCCTGAGCCATCCCAGCTCTGGGCTATTTTGGGCTTGCCTGGTGGGCGTTGGAGGAAGGGGCTGGGCGGGGGGGGGGGTCTTCCTTTGTCTGTGGCTGCTGGCAGGAGCGGTGAGTCTCTCTCTTTCTCCTGGCACCTGCAGGGCTTTTCCTCTGGGCACAAGTGAGCGGGCAGCTGGTGGGCAGCAGCAAGTGGGAGAACTGCTTCCTCAGGCTTGGTCAGGGCCAGGGCTCTGCTACTGTGCCTGCCTTCATGGGGGGGGCGGCGGGGATTGGGCAAGCTGTGCCCCTCTGGATGTTGCTCAGCCTGCCATGTTACTCCTGGTGCAGCAGGCAGTGGGTGCCAAAGGGCAGGAGCTCCCTGCCAGGGATGGCGGGGGACGAGGGGATGGGCATCCCAGACAGGGGTCCCTGTGCGGAGACCCTTGGTTTTTTCGGAAGGAGGGTGGCAGGGAGAGGGCCTTCTGTCCTGCTGAGCAGAGCAGGTGGCCCTGTCTCCCCCATGGAGGTCTTTCCTGGCCCTCCGCCCCCTTGGCTGCCTCCCCCCGGCCAACACAGAGGGGCCTATTGCCACCCTCCCTGCATCCACGGGGGCTTCCTGGGCAGAGGCATGGGGCCTCCCAGCCCCCTCCTGTCCTTCTGGTCCCATCCTGAGACTCCACCGCTGCTGGGATCAAATGGGGAGGGGGTATTGCGGGGGGGGGCACTCTCTGTTTCTCTGAAGTTTCCTTCTGCCTTTCAGTGTTAAAAAATAAACATGTCCCAGATGGTTTGCAGCAGAGCCCGGCTGTTCGGTGGCTGCATCTTGGGGTTCTGGCTTGTGCCCAGAGGGAAGACGGGGTTTGGGGGGCCCAGGCAGCAAGGCCAGTTACCACAGAGGCTGCTGCTGGTGGTGGCGGCACTGGGAGTGGCAGTCCAGCATGTGGCCTACCATGCATTGCAGGGAGGCATCTCCACACCCTCCTGCACCCCTGGGCAGGTCTCTGTCTCCCCCCCCCCCGTGGGCCCTGCAGGCATCTAGGGTCTCCCCCCCCCCTCGGCCACACAGCAGGGAGCTGCCCCACCAGCCGTGGCCCCTGAAAACACAGTTCTTGTGTCTCTTCCTCAGCTTGCCCCTCCTGGTGCCATGGAAAGGGACCCACGGGCGCCTCCCCTGCTGGCCCCCCCTCCCTTGGACCTGGGCCAGGCAAGCCTTGCCACGGCCCCCCCCAGCGGGGCTGCCCTCTCCCTGCCGACTGCGGAGGTGGAGGAGGAAGAGAGCCTGGTGGACTCACAGCCCATCCCCTTCAGCGCCAACCCCTTTGTGCTGGCCAACCGGCAGGGCAAGGCGTGCCTGGGGGGGCCTCCCCTTGGCTATGGCAAGGGGGGAGTGCTGAAGACCAGCCTCTGCACCAAGGCAAGCAAGCGGCCTTGGGGCCTGGCCTGCGGTGTGCTGTGCCTCTGCTGCATGCGGGGGAGAAGGCAGCCAAGGCTCAGGCTTGGGCTGGGACCCTCTCCGCCCCCCACCTCTTGCCGGAGGGGGGCTCGGCTGCTCTGCACTGCATGCAGGAAGTGTGTGTGTGTGTGTGTGTGGAGTGGAATCGAGTGGGGGGCGAGGCAGGCGAGCTCAAGCTTCTGCCATGGGGACGTGCCTTGGCAGGGCAGGAGGACGAGGCCGTGGGCTGGGAGAGGAGGGCCCCCGCTGGCCCCTTCCTCCCTTGGCTCCCGGCAGAGTCTTTGGCTGCTCTTCTGTTCTGCTTGGCGACTAACCTGCTTTGGGCCTGGCTCATTTGGGCAGCGTTTGGGCTGCCCCCGTGAGAGGAGCCCCTGAGTCCCTCTTGGAAGGGCCACTAGCATGCAGACACTGCTTTGACAGGTTGTGCTCATGGTTTGTTGTGCCAGTTTGTGTGTCTGTGGGCAGCAAAACAGGAGAAAAGTAGTAATTCTGAATGTCCAAAGAGGGTGGGATTCTGCAGTGTGCACGGTTCCATCTTGACACAACTCCTTCTCTGCGTGACTGATCCAGCCACTTGGGAGCTGGCACGGAAGCGGGTTCAGGAGTTCGGCTCCTATAATGTGCATCCATGGGGACTAGGAGCTTGTGTAGAGGAAGACATGTGCTGCACTGGGAACGGAGGGTGCTGTTCCTTCCCTGCCTTTGGGCAGAGTTCCAGCACTGCTCAGCCAATGAAGAGGTGCTCTTTCAGCACTTCGCAGCGGGGGGGGGGGGGAGCAAAACTAGAGGGAGGGGTGTCCTGAGCATGGCGGGGGGGGGCAGCAGAGGAGCTGGCGCTGCTCTGAGGGGCAGTTGGCTCAAGTGGAGAAAGAGTGTTGGCAGGTTTGTGGCTCCAACTGGGGAGATCAGGCAGATTCATGACCCACCAGAGCCCCTTTTAGGGGGCAGATCCCATAGGGAAGGGGCTTCTGCCTGGGGGTTGGGAGGGGCTGGTCTCTCTGGGCCCCCCTGGGGTCCCTCAACACCACTGCCCCCCCCCCGCTCACCAGCTGTCATTCCTCTCCCTTTCAGGCCCTCTCGGGGGAAGGGGAACCGGGAGCCGCCTGGCGAGACTCTCCCTACTCTCCTGGCAGCCAGCAGGTAAGGGGTGCTGCAGGGGGGTGGAGGGGGCTGCGGTGTGTGTTGGGGGGGGCTTTCCTCTGCCTATCCTGCCTGTCAGTCAGCCAGACTCTCTGGTTCTCTCTCTGGTTCTCTCCCTGGCACTGCTGCCTTCCAGCCTCCTGCTGCCCCCCGGCCAGCCCACCTGGTGGGCAGAGAGACCCGCTTTGTAAGTGCCCCCTTGGTGTGCTGTACCCACTCTCCTCCTCTGCCCTGGGTGGGGGGCTGCTGAGGCTGTGCTTGGGGAGGATGCTCTGTGGGGCTGGGCAGGGGACCCTCACTACTCGCCCCCCTGGCTGCTGCTGGTCTTTTGGGCTGCTTCTGCAAGAGTGGCTTCTCGCTGTAGTCTGGGAGGGCTGGAGGAACCAGTTTGTGGCATCACTGGGGGCCTTTCCAGCATAGTTCAAGATGTGGAGTCTCTTTGGGGAGTGGGGGCAAGAGCTTAATGTGGGGCGAGTTTGGGGAGGGGCTCCTGGTTCTGGCAGGGCCAGCTTGGAGGTGCCTGGGCTTGGGTGGGGGCCCCCAGCGCCCCTCCCGGCCCCCAAATGCCTTCCTGACTTTCTCCTTCCAGGCTGCTGCCGTCCACTTTGTTCCCAGCCCCAGTGAAAGCAAGGCCTCGGTGAGTTCTCCTGGCCACCTCTGGCGCCATGTGGGCCTTGGGCTGTGACCATTGGGCGCCCAGCCCCTCTTGGCATCAGCAGGACTTTGAAATGGTGCAGTCAGAGCACGGGGGGGGGGGGAGAGTTTGATACACAGGTTTGTGGGCGACCCCCGTGCTTGGGGACATCTTGCTTTAATTCCTTGTGTCCAATTTGTCCCTTGTTATCAGAGGGGGTCACTCAGGCTTGTGTCGCCATTGCTCTGACCTTTGCTTGCCTTTGGGTTGGAGGCTGAGTTTGCTCTCCTTTGTTCTGGCTGACTCCCCCCCCCCCCCCCGTGCCAGACCAAGCCGGGCGTGATCCAGCCTGTCACCCGCATGCGCCCAGCCCCAGCCCTGGGGACCTCGGAAGGCCGGGACAGCCCCAATCCGTTCCAGCAGCAGCCCGAGCTCTGCTCCAGCACCCACAACTCTGTAAGTTGCTGCCCTGGGGCTGATGGGGGGGGCTGGTGGCTTGCGTGGCACCCCCTTGGCCTGGGGCCGCGCTCCCTCTTGACTTGCGCCTTCTTGCCCCCAGCCGCGCTCTCCCAGGCCCCCCTCGCCAGGCGACGTCCCCGCCAGCGCCAAGCAGGCCTACAAGGCCTTTGCCGCTGTCCCCGTTCCGCATCTGCTCCTGGAGCCCGAGGTGAGTGGGAGGGGCGGCTTGGGGGGGCCCTTGGGGGGGCAGAGTACACTTTGCGGATGCAGCCATTGCCTGCCCTTTCTTTCTTTTATAATATTTATTGCTTTTACAACAACAAAAAAACAAAGAAAAAACAATGCATTACAATACAAAGACACTGCCTTACACTAAAACATTAAACTAACAGGACAAAACAAAAACAATTTAAAAACACATCAACAAAGAAAAGAAAAGAGAGAGAAAATAAATAAATAAATTTCAACGTCTTGTCTTTCTTTCACATATTTCCACGACCTCCTCACACCTCCCTTTTTGTATTCCACTTCTATTAATTATTTCAGCAATTCCTTTCCATCTTCCCCTGTTTCCTATCCTATAATTATCTTAACACATTTCAACCTTATTTTTCTTTTAATACTCTATTACAGTGTTCCCCAACCTTGGGCCTCCAGCTGTTTTTGGACTACAATTCCCATCATCCTTGACCACTGGTCTTGCTAGCGAGGGATGGTGGGAGTTGTAGTCCAAAAACAGCTGGAGGCCCAAGGTTGGGGAACACTGCTCTATTAATCTATTTGTACTTAATTCCTTATAACCTTTCTACTAAAGCCATATCACTTCATTCCAACATTCTTCTAGTATTCCTTAATTTTACAATATTTCTGTAAATAGTCTTTAAACTTTTTCCAGTCTTCTTCCACCGACTCTTCTCCCTGGTCTCGGATTCTGCCAGTCATTTCCGCCAATTCCATGTAGTCCATCAGCTTCATCTGCCATTCTTCCCTGGTGGGTAAATCTTGTGTCTTCCAATACTTCGCGATGAGTATTCTTTTTTTTTTTTTTTTAATAAAATTTTTATTGGTTTTACAACATTTTTAAGAAAAACAAACAAACATTAAAAAAGACAAACATACACGTATAGTTTCAAACATATTTTCATAAACCTCTTTTCTTGGACTTCCCCATACCCCCCCTCTCTGCATCCCAATGTCCATAATTCAACTAGCAACTCCCAATTGTTACTTTCCAATCTCTATCATCTTAGTCCTCTTTTATAGTCTAACCTTATATCCCTGTACCCTTTTGCTTCTGGGAACCACAACATTTTAGCATTCATTAAGTTTATAGTAGTCCTTAAGGTAGCTTTTAAATTTTTTCCACTCCTCTTCCACCGTCTCTTTTCGTTGGTCACGGATTCTGCCTGTCATCTCGGCCAATGTCATATAGTCCATCACTTTCATCTGCCATTCTTCCACAGTGGGTAAATCTTGTGTCTTCCAATACTTTGCGATGAGTATTCTTGCTGCTGTTGTGGCATACATAAAAAAAGTTCTATCTTTCTTTGTCACCAATTGGCCGACAATGCCCAGGAGAAAGGCCTCTGGTTTTTTAGGAAAGGTACATTTAAGTACCTTTTTCATTTCATTGTAGATCATTTCCCAGAAGGCCTTAATCTTCGGGCATGTCCACCAAAGGTGATAAAAGGTACCTTCAGTCTCTTTACACTTCCAACATTTATTATCGGGCAAATGATAGATTTTTGCCAGCTTGACTGGGGTCATGTACCACCTGTATACCATTTTCATAATGTTTTCCTTTAAGGCATTACATGCCGTAAATTTAATACCGGTGTTCCATAACCATTCCCAGTCAGCTGACATAATGTTATGTCCAACATCCTGAGCCCACTTGATCATAGCCGATTTAACTGTTTCATCCTGTGTGTTCCATTTCAACAGCAAGTTGTACATTCTAGATAAATTCTTAGTATTGGGTTCTAACAGTTCGGTTTCTAATTTTGATTTTTCCACCTGGAAACCGATTTTCCTGTCCTGTTTAAAAAATTCCATTATTTGACGATATTGGAACCAATTTTCTACTTTATGCTTCAATTTCTCCTGACTTTGTAGTTTGAACTTATCTCCATCCTGTTCTAAAATTTCCCAATACTTCGGCCATCCGACCTCCATATTGAGTTTCTTCACTGCTTTAGCCTCCACTGGTGAGACCCATCTAGGGGTTTTGTTTTCCAATAGATGAGTATTCTTCCTGCTGTTGTGGCGTACAGAAAAAAAGTTCTGTCCTTCTTTGGCACCATTTGGCCAACCATGCCCAGAAGAAAGGCCTCTGGTTTCTTAAGGAAGGTATATTTAAATACCTTTTTCATTTCATTATAAATCATCTCCCAGAATGTCTTAATCCTTGGGCACGTCCACCAAAGGTGAAAGAATGTACCTTCAGTTTCTTTACATTTCCAACATTTATTATCAGGCAAATGGTAAATTTTTTCAAGCTTAACTGGTGTCATGTACCACCTATAAATCATTTTCATTAAATTTTCTCTTAGGGCATTACATGCCGTAAATTTCATACCGTTCCTATTTCAGCCATCATTATGTTATGTCCAACATCTTGTGCCCATTTAATCATAGCTGAATTCACCGTCTCATCCTGAGTGTTCCATTTCAACAGCAAGTTATACATTCTTGACAAATTCTTGGTTTTTGGATCTAACAATTCTGTTTCCAATTTTGATTTTTCCACTTGGAAACCAACTTTTTTGTCCACTTTGTATGCCTCCATTATTTGATAATAATGGAGCCAATCTCACACTTTGTTTTTCAATTTTTCAAAGCTCTGGAATTTTATTCTATCTCCATCTTGCACCAGAATTTCCCAATATTTCGGCCGTTTGGCCTCCTTGTTGAGTTTTTTCTGTGCCTTTGCTTCCATTGGTGACAACCATCTTGGGGTTTTCTTTTCTAACAAATCCTTATATCTTTTTTTTTTTAAAGATATTTATTAAAGTTTCAACATATTACAAAAATAAGCAAAAAAAGAAAGAAGAAATAAAGAAAAAAAATAAAAATGAAAATACAAGATAAAAACAATTAAAAAACAGATTAGTCTTTCCATGTCTTATCTTTCATTTGCTTGTTTCCCTGACCTCCTCACACCTCCCTTTTTGTATTCCAGTTCAGATTAGTTAGTTCAGCAAATCCTTTCCCTCTTTGATTTTATCTTAATCTCTTATCTTAAAATATAATAACTTTAGATTATCACCTGTTAACAATCCATTTTTACATATTCCTTTTAACATTGCTGCTAAAAACCACTTAACTTCAATCCAACATCATTCTAACTGTAAATAGTCTTTAAATTTCTTCCAATCTTCTTCCACCGTCTCTTCTCCCTGGTCTCGGATTCTGCCAGTCATTTCTGCCAGTTCCATATAGTCCATCACCTTCATCTGCCATTCTTCCAGAGTGGGTAAATCTTGTGTCTTCCAATACTTTGCAATAAGTATTCTTGCTGCTGTTGTTGCATACATAAAGAAAGTTCTATCCTTCTTTAGCACCAATTGGCCAACCATGCCCAGGAGAAAGGCCTCTGGTTTCTTCAGAAAGGTATATTTATTTATTTTTTAAATAATATTCATTAGAGTTTCAAAAAAGTTACAAAAAAAGAAAGAAAAATAAAATAAAAATAAAAAAGAAGAGCAGAAAATACAAAATACAAGAAAATATAAACAATTAAAAACAATTCAATCTTTCCATGTCTTATCTTTCATTTACTTGTTTCCCTGACCTCCTCACACCTCCCTTTTTTGTATTCTAGTTCAATTAAATATTTCAGCAAATCCTTTCCGCTTAGTTTTTATCCTAATAATTTATCTTAGTGTACTATAATTTTACATTCTCGTTTCACCACTTAAGAAATCAATTTTTACCTAATCTTTTATATCATTTCTGCTAAAACCACATTGTTTCATTCCAACATCCTTCTAACATTCCTGGATCTTGCAATGTTTCTGTAAATAATCTTTAAATTTCTTCCAATCTTCCTCCACCGACTCTTCCCCCTGGTCTCGGATTCTGCCAGTCATCTCCGCCAGTTCCATATAGTCCACTACTTTCATCTGCCATTCTTCCCTGGTGGGTAAATCTTGTGTCTTCCAGTATTTTGCGATGAGTATTCTTGCTGCTGTTGTTGCATACATAAAAAAAAGCTCTATCCTTCTTTGGCACCAATTGGCCGACCATGCCCAGGAGAAAGGCCTCTGGTTTCTTCTGGAAGGTATATTTAAATACCTTTTTCAATTCATTATATATCATCTCCCAGAAAGCCTTAATCCTTGGGCACGTCCACCAAAGGTGAAAGAATGTACCTTCAGTCTCTTTACATTTCCAACATTTATTATCGGGCAAATGATAGATTTTTGCAAGCTTGACTGGTGTCATGTACCACCTGTATATCATTTTCATAATATTCTCTCTTAAGGCATTACATGCCGTAAACTTCATACCTGTGGTCCATAACTGTTCCCAGTCAGCCATCATTATGTTATGTCCAACATCTTGTGCCCATTTAATCATAGCAGAGTTCACCGTTTCATCCTGAGTATTCCATTTCAACAGCAAGTTATACATCTTTGACAAAATCTTGGTTTTGGGTTCTAACAGTTCTGTTTCCAATTTTGATTTTTCCACCTGGAAGCCAATTTTCTTGTCCAAATTATATGCCTCCATTATCTGATAATAATGAAGCCAATCTCGCACTCTATTTTTTAATTTTTCAAAACTCTGCAATTTCAGTCTGTCTCCCTTTTGTTCCAAAATTTCCCAATATTTCGGCCATTTGGCCTCCATATTGAGCTTTTTCTGAGCCTTCACTTCCATCGGTGACAACCACCTTGGGGTTTTATTTTCAAGTAGGTCCTTATATCTTATCCAGACATTAAACAATGCTTTTCTAACAATATGATTTTTAAACGCTTTATGTATTTTTACCTTACCGTACCACAGATATGCATGCCAACCAAATACATTGTTAAAACCTTCTAAATCCAACACTTCAGTGTTTTCAAGAATCAGCCATTCTCTCAGCCAGCAAAAAGTAGCTGATTCATAGTAAAGTTTAAGGTCTGGCAGGGCAAATCCACCTCTTTTTTTAGCATCCGTTAGTATCTTAAATTTTATTCGAGGCTTCTTGCCCTGCCAAACAAATCTAGAAATATCCTTCTGCCACTTCTTGAAACAATCCATCTTATCCAAAATTTGCAATGTTTGGAACAAAAATAACATCCTTGGCAGCACATTCATTTTTATCACAGCAATTCGGCCTAACAATGATAACTTCAAATTTGTCCATACTTCTAAATCCTTTTTCACTTCAATCCAACATTTTTCATAATTATCCTTACATAAATTCACATTTTTAGCAGTCATGTTAACCCCTAAGTATTTCACTTTTTTAACCAATGTTAGTCCTGTCTCCTCCTGAAACTTCTCTCTCTCATTCATAGTTAAATTTTTCTCTAAAACCTTGGTTTTCATCTTATTCAACTTGAAACCTGCAACCTGTCCAAATTCTTGAATCAGTTCC
This sequence comes from Podarcis liolepis, assembly GCF_965112155.1. Lineage (NCBI taxonomy): Eukaryota > Metazoa > Chordata > Lepidosauria > Squamata > Lacertidae > Podarcis > Podarcis liolepis. The sequence goes on along the minus strand of NC_139560.1, from coordinate 137,349 downwards.
AATACCCTTTTAGTACTAGGTTCTGGCTCCTGTAGCGTCAATACATTGCCTGCCCTTTCTTCCCTCAGGAGCCCCAGAAGCAGAAGAGTGCAGAGCAGCCTCCCTCCCCCTCCGAGGTGAGTTTCAGGGGAGCGGGGGGCCCTGCTTCTCCTGGCCAGGCCCCACTGCTGGGGGGCGGCCTGCACAGCCCAGAGCAGAGGTCCTTCCGCGAGAGGCAGAAGTACTTTGAGGTGGAGCTGAAGCAGCAGCCGGCCGAGAAGCCGCCCAAGAGGGTGTCGCTGGTTGGGGAGGAAGACCTGAGGAAGATGAAGGAGGAGGAAGGTGCGTGCCATGGGGTTAGCCAGGCTCTTCCCGCCCCCCAGGGGCTACTAGCCCAGAGGCTGCTAACTGCTGGGGGGGGCTGCTCTCTAGTGAAACACTAGAGTGATACCTCCCTCCCTGAAGCCCCTCTGCAGCAGCCACTCTCCTCGCCCTGCCTCAGCCCCCGGCCTGGTGGGGAGGAGGAGGACAACATGGGGTGGAGTCCCCTCATGCTCTTCAGGTCGATTCCCCCCGCCGCCTGTCTTCATCTTTGGATCTCAGAGGCTGCTCCCTCTTGGAGACATTCCCTTGCCCAGCCGGGGTCCTTCCACCCTTGGGGGGCTGTGGGGAGGCTGACCTGCCGGCTTCTCACTTGGCAGCTCGCAAACTGCAGCAGAAGCGAGCTCAGCTGCTGGAGGAAGAGGAGGAGGAGGAGGAGGAAGAGGCCGCCAGGCAGAGACGCCCCCCAGACGTCCCCTCCAGCATCTTCATTGAGGGCGTGGAGTACAAAGTGGAGAAGCTAGATGGGCAGAGCCTTATGCCCTCCACGCCCTGGTGAGTGAGCTGCGTGCCACGCCCCCTGCGCTTGTGCCCAGGCCAGGGAGGGGGCAGGGCTCGATCCGGAGAGTGCAGGCGTGCCCTGCCTCTCTAGCCCAGCGCCCCCTTCTCCCAGGAACCAGCCAGGGGTGCTGGTGGGAAGAAGCCCACAGACAGGACCCTAAGCAAAGAGCAGCCTTCTCCCTGCTCCGTCCACAGCCCTGGGATTGCCCTCCCAAGTCCCAGCGCTTGGCCTGGGGGCTTCTAGCGTCCGCCTGCGGACTCCTCTCCCCAGGGGTCCCCTTTGGTCTCTGGGCCCCTCCCCACCCCCCCGGTCCCCGGTCCCTGCCCTGGCTGGGGCTCACAGAGCTTTGTGCCCTGCCAGGTTCCCAGAGCCGGAGAGGCAGAATGGCTCCTCGCAGAGGAATTCCCTGGAGGAGGGCCGGAGGCCGGAGGTGCGGCCCACTTCCATGGCTGGGTAAGATGGGAGGGCAGGCGGAGGGTGGGGCCTGTGGGGCAGGGAGGGTGGGTCTGCCCCACTGAGCCACGCTCTCTCCTGGCCAGGCTGAGCCCCGTGTACCCCAGAGGTGGCAGTGAGCCTGGGGCCCCCGTCAGGACGGCAAAGGCCGAGCGCCGACAGCAGGAGCGCCTCCGCATGCAGAGCCCAGAGCTGCTCAGCGCCCAGGAGAAGAAGGAGCTCTCCCCAGCCGAGCGCCGGGCGCTGGAGGCCGAGAAGAGGGCCATGTGGCGAGCAGCACGGTAGGTGGGGAGGGGTGGGCAGGGGCAGCACCCCTCTCCCGCCCCCCAGGCATGGTCTCTGAAGGGGGCTGTGGAGCACCAGCTCACAGCATGTTAGGTTTCTTAGCTGCTTGCCTTGCTCATCGGTTGCCTTTGCTGGATCAGGCCAGAGTGGGCCTTGAATTTGCCACATGGCCAGCCGGGGGTCCTCAGATGGGGTGTGTGGGAGGCCAGGGTGCCACCATGGGTGCCTCTGCTCCGCTTCTGTGGGTCCTTCTGCTCCCGTGGGTCCCTGTGGCCTGAATGTTCACCCCACTGCCTCGCCCCCAGTCCTAACAGAATGCAGGTGGGGTTCATGCCCCATCCCTCCCCACTCTGCCCGCCTCCCGGACACAGCTCCATCATCCTGCATGGACCATTCCCTGGTGAGGTTTGGGCAGAAGGCAGCTGCTCTGCCCTGCCAGGGTGGGGCACCCACTGCGTTGGGGTGGCGTAAATTAGCCTGACCCAAAACAGGTGAAGTTGCACCATTGCGCCTGCCGTGTGGTGGTGGCTGCAGCAAAGAAATCTGACTTCACCAACACCGTGGCTTCCACAAGTAGCCGTGTGGCCAAGCTTTTCTGAGTGGTGAATGGACTTGTGTTCCCTGCCCAAGAGACCGTTGCCCTGACACCCCCGGGGGCCAGCCACAAGATCCCTGCCAGGCATTTGAGGAACAAAATGACTCAGATCTGGACAGAGGGATGCCACCTCAGAGCAATCTAGCAGCGGCATCTAGCACACTGTCTACTCCCTCTGCACTGCGTCAGTTTTGATTCTAGCAGCCTGAGGATATGGACAAGCGGCTTGAAGAAGTGTGGCCAGCCTTGGCCCCTGCCCATCTTGGCCTCTTAGAACTAGCCGCAGGGGCTGGCTGGGGGTCAAAGGAGGCATGGATGTCTCCCCACTTAATAAGACCTCCCTGGACCCAGAAGCGTTAGGCAAATACTGGCAAGTGACAAGTGGTCCCTTCCTGGGCAAGGCGCTTGAGGAGGTGGCAGCCCCACATCACACACCCTTGGAGGAGGACTTCCGGGGAGGCATCATAGCTGGTTAGTTGCCTCTGTCGAGACGCTGTCGGCAGAGGCAATTAAGTGGTGATGAACATAGCTACTGTCTATCGTATTATCTCTGAGGAAGAAACATACAGTAACAGGAATTAACTTCCAAATGCTCTGGAAGGATTGCTCCCCTGCTGTGGGATGGAGGTATCTTCAAAGGACCTGGGCAGATGGGGTGAGTGACCTGGGAGCGGAAGAACCACAAACTTGCCCCAGCACCACTCAATAGCCCTAGAGGTCAGTCCCTGGGGCAAAGACCAGCAAGGCCTCCTTTAATTACTTCCGAAACGTCTATTAAATACTACTGAAACTCTCTCTCTGCCAGTTAAAAGGTTCATTTGAAATACGACCCAATGGCTGGCTTAGGAGCAGACCCCATGAAGAGGATGAAAAAAATTAAGAAAGAAGCATGCTCTTAAGATACATACCCCCAAAAAGTGACAAGTGGGGTGCCTCAGGGTTCTGTCCTAGGCCCGTTGTTGTTCAAATTCTTCATAAACAACTTGGATGAAGGTATTGAGGTGATGCCCATCAAAACTGCAGGTGACACCAAACTGGGAGGGACAGCTAATGCCTCAGAAGACAGAATCAGGATTCAAAAGGACTTTGACAGATTGGAGAACTGGGCCCAAGCTAACGAAATGAGTTTCAGTAGGGACAAATGTCATGTTCTGCACTTAGACAGGAAGAATCAGGTGCACAAATGTAAGATGGGAGACACCTGGCTAATAATAATAATAATAATAATAATAATAATAATAATAATAATAATAAATTATTTGTACCCCACCCATCTGGCTGGGTTTCCCCAGCCACTTCCAACAGAGATTAAAAATACATTGCCAGTAATATTTTGGAAAAGGATCAAGGGGCTTAGTGGACCACAAGTTTAACCTGAGTCAACATTTTGAAAGTGGACAGATGTCAATTTTTACACAATACAATAAGATGATGTCAGAGCTGCTTGAAGATCCTAGCTCACGGAGGATCACGCTAGCCAGCGATCATTAAGTAAAAGTCTTTATTGAATTACAGTTTCCATTCTCACGCTGCTGCGCGCAACTCTACGCCTAGTAGCTAGGTCGGCGAAGCTCCGTCTGAGTCTCCGCCCCGTGTGCACCAACTTAATATCCTAGCCTTGCTCCACCTTTTCCGCCTGACTGTCCTCCTCTGGGTCCCTCTACCCCCCGGGGCTTCTTCCTTCCGGGATTCTTCTGACGCTGACCCGGACCCTCCTGCCTCCTTGCGCCGGGCTTTAGGACCTGGTTCCCTTTCGGGGCTGCTTACTGCGCCGCCTTCCTCTGCATTTGAACTTGGCGCGCGCGCCCAACCTTCCACTTTCCTCTTAACCGTTTCTTCGCTCCCCGATGGAGGTGTGGCCACTCCTGACTCATGCCCTCCCTCCTGTGGTGAGCTGCCAGCGCTTCCCCCCTGGCTCCCTTCCTCTTCCCTGCTTCCTGGCGGTGACGCTGGTCCCGATTTCCAGCTGCTCCCCCCTGAGTCCCCTCTGGCTCTATCTTCCTGGGGTGCCCCCCTAGACTCCCCCCTTGCCCTGGCCACTGGTGCTCCTTTCTGTGAATCCTCTGATTCACTGGAAAGACTAGGAGATCTCGGGTCGTCGTCATCACTCATCTTTTCTTCTGCCTCCTCCCCTTCGCTCTCTGTTTCCTCCCTTGCCCGTGCCTCTGCTCCTAAACCCCTGACATCCATCCCCCCCTCGAAGCCCCCCATTCCCCCCTCCCCTCCTTCCGGTGCTGGAGCTGGGGGCTGCTGTTGCAAAGGGACGAACGTCGGATATCGGTCGCTTCCCGTGGCGGGCCTCCATCTGAACTCTCCCGGGTCTTCCTCCCTGCTCTCGTCGACGACGGTCACCTCCGCTTCCATCTCTGTGCCGCCGTGCTCGAAACCAGGGTCGTCCCCGAAAATGTCCATGTCCGTCTCTCCCTCACTTCCTCCTGGCGGCGTTGCTCGTCCTGAGCATTCCAGCCACTTTCTGCGGAACTGCTCCTCTGGCCTATCGTCCCACCAATACGAGGGTTCTGAGGCAGATCCCGAGGGTGACCCCTCCGGGGAACGGACGTCTCGTGTCGGTTCCTCGTCCGAGTCGAACCCCCGGAACGTGCTGGCCGAAAGCGTGGGCGTGAAAAGCCAGTCGTCGAAAAAGTCTGCTGGCATAGGTCTATGTGGGAAGAGGGCATGAAACTCGTCTTTGAGCAGAGGTTCGTCTAAGGCGTAGCCCGGCACCCAGCTGTTCGCACTGGCCGGGGTGCCCTCCTTGGCGAGAAAGTATTCTACCCCCTCTTCCCCCCATCTGGAGTCCAAAATCTCCGTGACTTCGTTGATGCGCTCCTTCTGTGCCACTCCCGCGTGCCCTGTTCTGTCTCTGGCCGGACTCGGCGCCGTTCCGGGTTCCTGGAACCTGTGCGGTGCCTTGTAGGGAGTGAGCACCGATCTGTGGAATACCGGATGCATTCTGGAACCCTCCGGAAGTGCCAGTCTGAAAGCTACCGGGTTGACCTGCTCTTCGACTTGGTAGGGCCCCAGTTGCTTATGCCCTAGTTTCTTCTTGGCCAACGACCTGGCCGGCACTGCGTGGGCTGCTAACCAAACCCAGTCTCCCACGTGGAGCTCTTCTCCAACCCTTCTGTGCTTGTCTGCTTGTACCTTGTATGCGTGCTTGGCCAGCTCCAGGTGGCGCCTCAGCTGATCGTGGACTTCCTGCAGCTCCAACGCGAACGCATCTGCTGTCTGCGGCTCCCCCTCCCCCATTCTTTCCAGTCCCGGGAAGGTTCTGGGGTGCCTCCCGTTGTTGGCGAAGAACGGCGTGACCCCCGTGGACACGTGCTTCGTGTTGTTGTAGGCGAACTCGGCAAGCGGCAGGTAATCCACCCACGTCGCAGGCTGTTGATTTGCATAACATCTCAGGTACTGCTGCATGATGGCATTGACCCGTTCCGCTTGCCCGTTGGTCTGCGGGTGTCTCGCCGACGCCAGGTTGATCTTGACGTTCAGGAAGCCCATCAGCTTCTGCCAGAAATTCGAGATGAACTGCCGCCCCCGGTCGGACAGAATAGACCGTGGCAGACCGTGAACCTTGAACACGTGGTCTATGAACAGTTTGGCGGTTTGCTCCGCCGTGGCCACTTTAGCACACGGAATGAAATGCGCCATCTTGGAAAACAGGTCCACCACCACCAGCACTGCCGTCTTGCCCCTTGAGCTGGGCAGATCCGTGACAAAGTCCAGGGCCACCCTTTCCCAAGGTTCGACCGGAGTTTGCAGCGGTTCCAACAGTCCGGCCGGCGGTTTGTGCACTGGTTTGGCCCTCTGGCCGGTGTCACACCTCGCCACGTAGTCTGCGACCTCCCCTCTCATTCCAGGCCACCAGAAATCCCTGGCTACTAATTCCACCGTCTTCTCCTTGCCAAAGTGCCCGGCCGTGGGCGCGTCGTGCAGCTGCTGCAGCACCTTGGCTCGAAGTTCGTCTCCCGGCACGTAGATGGCCCCTTTACGGATGAGCAATCCATCTCTTAGCTGGAAACCGTCGGCCGCTGCCTCGCCCCTTTGCACCTCTGCCATCTTTGCTTGTGCGAAGGAGTCCCCCTGCAACGCTCGTCGCACCGCCTCTAGGTCCACGGTCGCCGCGGCGCACGCCCACACTGTTGGTGCGAAGATGTGCATGGCGGCCGCTGGTGTTGCGTCCTCCAGATACTGTGGCTTACGGGAGAGAGCGTCTGCCATGATGTTGGTGTCCCCCGGGACATACTCTATTCGGAAGTCGAAGTTCGCAAAGAACTCAGCCCAACGTATCTGCCTCTGGTTCAGGAACTGTGCCGTGCGCCAGTGCTCTAGATTCTTGTGGTCCGTGCAAACCTGCACCGTGTGCTTGGCGCCGATCAGAAAGTGCCTCCACGCCTTGAACGCTGCGTGAATGGCCAGCAACTCCCTGTCCCATATGGTGTAGTTCTGCTCGGACTTGCTGAGCTTCCTGGAGTAAAACGCTCCCGGTCGCCACACCCCCTGCGGGTCTTTCTGCAGCAGGACCGCCCCCACGGCTCTGTCCGAGGCGTCTGTCTCCACCCTCATCGGCTTGCTGGGGTTGACATGAAGCAGCTGCTCTTCCGACGCGAAGAGACGCTTGAGTGCCTGAAAGGACTGCTCCGCCTGCTCTGTCCAAACGAACTTCTTTTTCTTGGAGCTAAGCGTGTCAGTGATGGCCGCCGTCTGCATCGCGAAGCCCTTGATAAACTTGCGATAGAAGTTCGCAAAGCCGACAAACCGTTGGACCTCCTTCCGGTTGCGCGGGCTCTTCTAATCCAACACCGCTCGAACCTTGGCGCTGTCCATGGCGAGCCCCTTGTCAGACAGCTTGTAGCCCAGAAAATCCACCTCCGGCACGTCAAATTGGCACTTCTCCAGCTTGGCGTAGAGCCTATGTTGCTTTAGCCTGCTCAGCACTTCCTTGACGTGTTTGTCATGCTCCTGCTGCGACTCCGAAAAGATCAGGATGTCATCTAAGAAACAGACGCACGTCTTGTAGAGAAGTCCCGCCAACACGTGATGCATAAATGCTTGAAAAACGTGGGAGCCATTTTGCAATCCAAAAGGCATAACTCTATATTCGTAGGTCCCCAGTGGCGTGAACATGGCTGTCTTCCACTCATCACCCTCCCGCATGCGAATGAGGTTGTACGCCCCCCGCAGGTCCAACTTGGTGAACACTCTGCCCTTCCGTACCTTTGCGAGGAGGTCGTCAATTCGGGGCATGGGGAAGTCCGATGGCCTAGTCACACTGTTCAAAATCCTGTAATCCACTACGAGTCTCTTTTGGGGCGTGTCCCGCTTCTTAACAAAGAATACGGGACTGCCCCCCACTGCCCTGGACTCCCGGATGAAGCCGCGCTGCAAATTATGATCAATGAACTCCTTGAGTTCTTGCAGTTCGTCCTCTGACATGGAATACAGTTTCCCTTTAGGCAGCGCCGCCCCCGGCAGCAGGTCAATTTTGCAGTCATATGGTCTGTGAGGGGGTAGCCTGTCTGCCTCCTTCTCGCAGAAAACTTCCAAAAATTCAGCGTACTTGTGGGGAATCGCTTGCAGCGTGCCTAGCAGCAGCTGTGACTCCTCTTCCTCTCCTTCCTGCCTGGGCACGATGCAGTGTTCAGCACAAAAGGAAGAGCCGAAGGTCAGCTGCCTCTGGTACCAAGCCATCGTTGGGCTGTGCTTGTCCAGCCAACTCATGCCCAATACAATGGGCGTGTCAGATAGTTGAGTGACGTTGAAGCTGATGATTTCTCTGTGATTCCCAAGTCGCATCACCATTGGTGGCGTCTGCTTCACCACTTGCCCCCCGAGCAGCTCCCTGCCATCCACCGTGACAACCTGCAGGGGCAGTGTGGCCGGCAGCAACTGCACAGCGTGCCTGTCGACAAAGTCCTGCCCTATAAAGTCCGCATTGCTGCCTGAGTCAATGGTGATTGGCACGTCCATGGTGATTCCATTGGGCAGCTGGAGAGATGCTGTGAGCCTCACTACTGGTTTGGGCGGGAGGGGGTTCACGGGCTGTAAAATCTCTGGGGACTGCGTCACTAACACGTCTGGCTGGGCCCCAGTGCCTCTTCCTCCAGCCAGACAGCGTCGTTTCCCTGCTGTGGTCCTCCTTGCTGCGTTGCTGCAGTCACCATTGCTGAGGCTGCAGTGAGGTTGTGGGGCCTCTGGGGACACTCTTTTGCCATATGCCCTGGCTCCTCACAGACGTAACACTTCCTGTTCCCTCTAGGAGGCTTCGCTTTCACTGCTGCCGGTGCTAGGGCTCTGGTTGCTGACTGAGCCCTTGCACCTCCAACCTCCATAGGTTCGGCTCCTCCTCCTGGCGGAGGCGTGGATTGCGCCCGCGCTGCTTCTCTGGGAAGGAAGGAGGGGCCCCTGGCTGGTTCGCGCCCTCCACGCCCTTCGTCCCTGCTCCACGGACGTCCTTCCAGCCTCACCCCCACTGCCAGTGCCCTCTGAACGACCTCCTGGGTGGTTCGGGGTCTCTCCCCCCTCGCGATCTCATCTTTAATCGAGTTGTGCAGCCCCTCCCAAAAGAGGTCTCTTACAGGAGCCGAATCTCTGTCCCATTCCAGGGCACTGACCAAGGCGAAAAAGCGGGCATGATACTGCCTGACGCTGGCCCTCCCTTGTCTCAGCCCATGCACCTCCTTCCGTGCAAGATCCACGTCAATACTTGATAAAAAACACCCATCCATCGCTTTAATAAAGGCATCTGCATTCTGGAGCGCCGGATCCTTATCTCTCCATAAATTGCGTAGCCATGCTTTCGCATCCCCATGCAAATGGGACATGATGAACCCCACTCTCTCTTGTTCATCTCTAAAGTCTTTATGCAGCAGTTGCAGTGCGCACAGTACGTCGGCTCTAAAGTTGGGATACTGTTGCAGGTTCCCATCGAAGTGAGAGACCAGCCCGCCTGTCCGTCTCGCCAACCCAATTCCCTCCTGCCGGGGTGTCTGCTTTGTCAGCACGTCTAACCTGACCTGGAGATCCCTGCAGGCGGCGGCTGCCTCCTCCTCTCTCTTCCTGGATGCGAGAACCTCGGCGTTCAGTTGTGCCACTGCGTTTCTGAGTTCCTCTATCTGCTGCTCAGCCGTCATGTCGTCTGCCGTTCGTGAGCTCGCTAGTAGGCACCTGTTTCTCTCCCCTCCTCGAGGCTGTAGATGCCCACAAGAGGGAGACGGAGCTTACTGTCAGAGCTGCTTGAAGATCCTAGCTCACGGAGGATCACGCTAGCCAGCGATCATTAAGTAAAAGTCTTTATTGAATTACAGTTTCCATTCTCACGCTGCTGCGCGCAACTCTACGCCTAGTAGCTAGATCGGCGAAGCTCCGTCTGAGTCTCCGCCCCGTGTGCACCAACTTAATATCCTAGCCTTGCTCCACCTTTTCCGCCTGACTGTCCTCCTCTGGGTCCCTCTACCCCCCGGGGCTTCTTCCTTCCGGGATTCTTCTGACGCTGACCCGGACCCTCCTGCCTCCTTGCGCCGGGCTTTAGGACCTGGTTCCCTTTCGGGGCTGCTTACTGCGCCGCCTTCCTCTGCATTTGAACTTGGCGCGCGCGCCCAACCTTCCACTTTCCTCTTAACCGTTTCTTCGCTCCCCGATGGAGGTGTGGCCACTCCTGACTCATGCCCTCCCTCCTGTGGTGAGCTGCCAGCGCTTCCCCCCTGGCTCCCTTCCTCTTCCCTGCTTCCTGGCGGTGACGCTGGTCCCGATTTCCAGCTGCTCCCCCCTGAGTCCCCTCTGGCTCTATCTTCCTGGGGTGCCCCCCTAGACTCCCCCCTTGCCCTGGCCACTGGTGCTCCTTTCTGTGAATCCTCTGATTCACTGGAAAGACTAGGAGATCTCGGGTCGTCGTCATCACTCATCTTTTCTTCTGCCTCCTCCCCTTCGCTCTCTGTTTCCTCCCTTGCCCGTGCCTCTGCTCCTAAACCCCTGACAGATGACAACTACAAAGAAATACACAGTCCTCTCCTGACGGTAATTGTCAGCCCCCACCACCCAGAGAAGGTAGCCGTCCCTCTCCGCTCTCCCTGAGGGGCCTCTCTCTCTTCTCCCAGCTTCTCATGCTGGGAGACCAACGTTTCCCCGTCTCCCGCCCAGGACCCTCCATCAACCATCTCCCACCCCCATGAATGCACAATCCCTGGACCTTAGCGAAGTCCCCAAACATGCGACTCCAAAGAAGAAAGAACATGAAGAAGACTAAGAAAAGAAAAAACATGAAGAGAGAGATAGATAAAAGCAAAAGAAAATATAAAAGACAAAAGGGAAAGAAATGTTCTATCTGCTGGTTGCATAAAAAAGGGGGAAAAGATTACTTAAAACATTCAGTCCATGATAATATCAATCCAGTATTTATTTTAAGTCAAAGTGTCTCAGAATCATTCGTTTCTTTCCCCCACTTTTTCTAGCTTTCACCAGAAGGGAGTCAGAGGAACAGAGAAATAGCGGTAACAAGAGAAAAAATTCTAGGCTTTAAAGATGAAGCAAACTGACAGATCACTGGGTCCAGATAGCACTCACCCAGGAGTTGTTAAAGTGCTCAAATGTCAAATTGCTGGCAAGCTTAAAAACACACACACCAAAAAACCCCAAACCTCTTGTCACCGAGATCAGCCCTGGAAAGCGGCCAGTCATTAGATTTTTTTAAAAAAGGTTTCTAAGAGAGGATATGATGAATTACATGCTGGTAACATCTGCTTCCAGAAAAACTGGCTCCAGAAGGCATTGTTAAAGATATAATTGCCAGGGATATAGAAGGACGAGTCTTGCCGAAATGGAACCAGCATGGCTTCTGCAGGGAGAAGTCCTAGCAAAGAAAAGGAAAAGCACTTATTTGCACAGGACAAAGTTCACCTTTCCACCGAGAAGCTGCCATGCACTTTGCCCACGGATGGAACATTTCATGTAGTCCAGAGATTTGAGAAAAGGAGGAGCCAGCTGCTCTGGTTCTGTCCGCATCCTCAGGCTGTTCAGGGGCCCAAGAGAGATCGGCTGGCCCTGCTCCGCCTGCAGCCCCCAGTCTGAAGGGAGGAGAGCTGCTTCATCCGCAAAGACCCTGAGGCTGCCCAGAAAAGCTCTCCTGGGTGAGATGCCATGGCGGCTGCCATCACCAGAGGGACAGCTGCCCCACCAGCTCCAGGCCGCACTGGAGGGGGCCAAGGGCCCTTCTTCGGCCTCTCAAGTCCCCCCTCTGGTTCTTGTTGCAGCAGGACGTGGAGCCTCGTCTGCTCGCCGCTCAGTTCAGTCTCTGCCCTTAAGTGGCCCCCATTTCGCTTCCCAGGCCTCCTCCTCTTTCCTCTCCATTGCTGCTCAGGGTCTGGTTGGCGAACGCAGCCCAGGAAGAGAGAGGCTGGTTTTCTGCAAGAGGCTCAGCCTGGCGGCGGTGCCCTGAGCCACATCTCCAAATCTCCACAGGGCTCTGGGGACCTCAGGCAGCCCCACCCCTGATAAAGACCCTGAACTGGCATCCCTCCCCTCCTTCGTCCCCCTGCCAGTTGCTGATGCCAGCCGGGCACCGAACGAGAGAGGCTGGGAGGTGTCTTGGGAAGAGGCTCTGGACCACCTTCCTTGTCTCCCGTATCGGGAAGGGAGGGCTCCCCTTGTGTGACTGCGCCCCTCAGAAACCCACCCCATTTGGAGTCCCCTTCCCTCAGCATGGCTGGCTGTGCATGTGGGGTTCTCCAGGGCAGCCCCTGCCTCCTGCCCCCCTCCACCCATCTGCATGCACCTGGTGGGACTCGCTTGTCTGTGATCTGGGGGGGGCAGGGGGGACTGCCCTCTTCTCCACTGACCAGGACAGGTGAGGTCCGCCCCCCCCCTCGTTGCTGGCATCTGCCTCTTCCTCCTGCCCACCCTTTCCTTCCCTCTCCTTTTCTTTCTTTCTCTCTCTCTCTCTGCCATCTTCCTGCCTGTCGGGACGTCTTCGGCGCCTCCCTTCTACTCCTCCTCCTCCTCCTCCTCAGCTCTTCCACCCTAGAAGAGAGCATGAAAGAGTATGAGCAGGATCTGGCCAGGAGGCTCTACCAAGCCCGCCAGCAGGCACTGGGGGGGCAGGGCCCTGCTGCTGCCGCCGCCGCCGCCGCCACCACCACAAGAAGCCCTGGGCCAGGGGGCCACCCCAGGTTGGCAGAACTTCCACACAACCCCACCTACACCCCAGGGCCTGCACAGCCCCAGAGGTGCCCCCCCCGTCCAGAGGGGCAGCTGGGCCACACCTATGCTGAAGGCCTGGCTGGTGCCACCACTGGAGAGTCCCTGCTCCGCCTCCTCTGCTCCTCCTGCGCTGGACAGGCGTGTGTGCCAAGCAAGAGACCAGGCTGGGGCAGATCTGCTCCTGAGAGCCTCCGCCCTGGATGAAGTTTCTGCCTTCTCTGCAGCAATTGGGGTGGGGGGGCCTGTGGTCTTCCTCCTGCACCCCTCCTTCCTCCCTCCCTTGCCACTGCCCTTTGGGGCGACTATGCTCAGCAGCTCCTCTGTTGGCCAAGTGAGGAGGGCCCTGCAATGTCCCCCCTGCCCTGGGTGACGGTTGTTCCGCCTGTCTTGCCAGCCCACCCCAGGTGCGCCAACCTCTCTTCCTCTCCCGCCTGGCAGGATGAAGTCCCTGGAGCAGGATGCCCTCAAGGCCCAGATGGTGATTGCCAAGTCCAAGGAGGGCAAGAAGAGGTCCACCCTGGAGCAGCTGGCGGAGTCTCCCTCGCCCGCCCCCACCCCCTCACCCACCCCCCTGGAGGGTAGGTCACCTTCTTTCATGGCAGTCTGGCTTAGGAAGGGGAACCCACAGCGGCTCAGAGAGGAGGCATGGGTTTGATGTCTCCCCCCCCCCCTGCACAATTTATCCTCTCATTTCTCTCCAAATCCTGTCTCTCTTTCAGACTGCAGCACCCGGATCCTGACTTCTCCAGGCAGGCTGGTAAGGAGGGGGACCCAGCGCCAGCCATGCTTCAGAGGAGGGGGCTGTGAGCATGGAGGTCCCTGCAGCTCTTCAGGTCGGGGGGGGGTGCCTGGCCGTGGCCCAGAAGGCTCCCTCCTTGCTTCCCACACTGTTCCCTCTGTCTTGGGGGGTCCCTGGTGCTCCCTCTTGCTCTGACTCCCCCCCCCCCAGTCTCTGCTCCTGCCCTGACCAGTACAGCCAGCCTCCTCCTTTGGGGAGGGGGGCATTCTGTGGGCCTCAGGCATGACCTCATTGCTGCTGCACTCTGTCGTTGGCCAGGGCAGGTGGGGGGGGTCTTTTAGGGAGTGAGACCCTTGAGGAGGTGGGAGGATGGCTGCCACAGGGAAACTTCATGAGGGAGCCCCTTGATTCCCCCCCCCCAGTCCAGCCCTGCAGCCTGCCAAGAAGAGCAGCAGGAAGGGCCCCCCTGCCCCCCAGCCTCTCTCCCCCCCTGCTTCCCCACATGCTCCTTCATCCTCTTTCCCCCTCTCTCTTTCTGCCTCTTCCCTTCTTTCTCCTTTGGCCCTCCAGTCTGTGCCTGAAAAGAAGTTTCTCTACAGGGAATTTGCTGCCATTCCTTCTTCCAAACCAGTTTATGAAATCCAGGTACAAGCTGTATGTGGTGGGGGCAGGCAGGAACACCCCCCCCCGGTAGTCTGGGTCTGACGCTGGTAGTCTGGGTCTGGTGGGGGAGGGTAGGGTCCTGGGGGTCATTGGCAGCCACTGGGGCATAGGCTGGAGGCTGCCCCCAACCCAGAGCAGAGTCCCAGGCCTTGTGGGAACCCTGCTGCCCCTCCTTCCAAGGCCTGTTGAGGGGAGGGGGGAGAGGCTGCTGAAGACCCCTTTCAGGCAGGCCAGGCTGCCCTGTAGTGGCTTCTTGGCCCCCTCCCTGCCATCTCCAGGCCAGGACCCCCCCAAGCCAGGCAGGTGTTGTGCTGGATTCCGCCTGGCAGTGGTCTTAGGCTGCTGAGCTCATCCTGGCTCATGATCTGGCTGGCTCTGCAGCGCTGGGGGCGAGGGGGCCGCTTGCTGCCTGCCTTGCCCCTCTGCCTTTCCAGCCATCTCCTTGGAGGCTCCAGAGACCAGTTGGTCTCTGTCTTGGGAAGCCTCCGTCTGCCAGCAGGGCCTGCCCTTAGGAGGCCCTCCTCCCAGCAGTGTCTTGGGGTCTGGGGGCCTCACAGATAGGGAGCATGGGCTCTGGTGGGATCTCTTGCCAGATCTCCCTGGCCCCACCTCATGCCCGACCTGCTTTCCTGTCCCTCTGCCTGGCGGGTGGGCAGGGGGCCCAGAGGCTGAGTGAGGGGTACTGGAATTCCTCTTTTGCTTCTGGGGCCTCCTGCCTGCTCTTCTCTGCACCCCCTTTCTTCCCCTCCCACCGCATGCTCTGTTCTTCAGCACCTGCTCCCCCCCCCAACCACGTGGGAACGGGCAAGGGGCGCTTGATGTCCTGGGGGGCGGGGAGCAGGCAGGCAGGGAATGATCCCGCTCTGCCCTGTCCTTCCAGACTCCAGATGGTGGAAGCACCTGCAGACTCAACGATGCCAGCAGCTCAGGTGAGTGCCCAGCTGGAGCCTCCTGGCCTTGGGTGCTGCCACCAGCGCCTCTCTCCTGAGGCCTCTGCTTTTTCTGTTCCTTTCTAGAGTGAATGGTCAGCTGAGCAGCAAGGAGCAGTGGGTAGGATGCCCTTGCACTGCCTAGGAATGGAGTGCTGTGATGAGCATGCAGTGTTGGTGGGGTCGGGGGGTGGGTCAGATCCTGCCTAAGGGGCTGGGAGTGGCCCAATGAGCATGCCCAGCCGCCTCCCTTGGAAAGAAGTTGGGGATACCCTCAGGGACCCTGACCCTGGAAGCCTAATTCCAGGCAAGGCTTGAAGGTGTCTGGCAGGCAGGAGGGGGGAAGCATTCTCAAAAGATGAGGGGCTTTGTGGAAGAGCATTGAGGTTGCCTCTAGGTCTCAGGCACTGGTGCCATCTCGGGGGGGTCCTGAGGGTTTGGGCACCCACAAAATGTCTACTGTAGGTGCCTCGCCATCGCGTTGCTGTTGGCCTCTTCCCCCTGGCTCTCTGGCACCCCTGTTGGGGTCTGCTGCGGCCATGGACATGCTTCTGGGGTGCAGTAGAGGACTTGCAGCAGAGGTCTTGGCCTGGTTGCCACGGTGGGGGTGGGGCGCCAGAGTGCCATCTCCATGGGGCCATGGGCACCCAGGCTCCGCTGCCCCAGCCCCGTCACGAGCGATGTGACGTCATGATGTCGTGCACACGCACCACTGGGCACCCAGTCTGGGGCCCAAGTTGCCACCTCTGGTCTCAGGAACAGCTGGCTCCCATTCTTCCCCGGGGTGGGTGTGTGTTGGGCACAGCAAGTGGACCTGGGAGGTGTGTCAACGGGGAAGTTGGTGGCTCTGCAGGATTCCCCACTTCTGACTGCTCGAAAGGAGCTCCTGCTCGCCACCAGTGAAGCAGAAGGATCTCGGCCTGCCTTGGGTTGCCTGTTTGTCTGCCTGTCTGTCTGTCTGTCTGTGTGTTCCTGAGGTCTTGCTTTGGGCGCCTCAGTTCAGCCCACCTGAAGCTGGCTGGACACTGCTTGGGAAGCGGAGGCCTCCCAGTTCCCCACCCCCTTTGCGGGGCCACAGCCTGTGCAGACAGCAGAAGGGCCCAGCCTGGGGGCTCCAGAGCCTCCTGCAGCAGGCAGTGCCCAAAGGGGGCAGAGGTTGCCCTGGGCACCTCCTGAATCAAGCCAGGCAGGGGCTTGGGTTCAGGTGCTGCCGCCCCTTCAGCCCTCCATGACCTCTTTCCCTCTGCTCTCCCCCCACTCCAGTGAGCCAGGAGCAAGACGGACAGGCAACAGCCCAGGAGCCCCTTGGGGCGCACGACCCCTCGACTCCCAGCGCAACTCCCCCTCGGGAAGAGATGGGGCTCTGCAGCGGCGGCAAGCGCAAACTCCGACCAACCCAGCACAACCTGGAAACTGCTGTCCCCACATAGTAGACTTGCCTTTGAGGGCTGTTAGAAACACCACCAAGCCAAGTGGGGGGTCCGCTCTGTGGACAGTGTGGTGATGTGGCCAGCGGGCTCCCAGGTGGGCCTGGACAGACCAAGCTCCCTGGCGCCTCAGCTGGCATCTTGTGGGCTGCGACTCCCCCTCCTCCTCACGCAGAAGGGCAGGTGGTGAGCAAACGGGGGCCGAAGAGAGCAGTGAGAGGGGCGGGGGGACCCATGCAGGGCATGTGTGTGTGTAAATATTGGGTGGGAGTGTGTGCGTGCGTGCGAGGGCGGGGGTGCCCGGGTGCTGCAGCTGCTTCAGGCTGACCACTGTTTGCAGAGGGCCCGGGCCCAGCTGACATTTGCCAAACAGCGAGGGGGCCACTTGGGAAACACCAGCTGTCCTGCCCCCTCCCTGGCAAAGGGCAGCAGAGGGACACCAGGATGGGGAGGGAGAGGGGGAGTTATTGCCAAGTGCTGCCATTTTCCTTCTCCTTCTGTAGAGCCTGGGAGGCCATCCATGCCGTGAGGGGGGCACGGGCGGAAATGGGCACTTCTGCCTCTTCAGCAAGGGCCGGAGGGAACGTTTGGGAGCTGCCTGGTGCTAGCAAATGTAGAGCAGCGTGGGAGCAAGAGTAGGAGCAGGCTAGTTTCATTAGGATGGGGTGAAGCATATAGAAGGTACAGGTAAAAGGGGGGATTTGGTGGTTGGGGCGCAGGGAGAGGGGTAGTGCAGGGTAGGGCAAAGATGTTGGGGCACAGGTTGGCGGCCGAGGGTGCTCCAGCGAGGGCCAGGGCTGCTGCTTGCTCTGCCTGCTGGCTCCAGCCTCTCGGGCCCCTTTCAGAGAAGAGTGGCGCTGCCTGTGCGTGGCAGTGGCTTAGCCTCGCTCCTGGCTGGGTGGTGGTGAGCAGTGGGTGGCGCTGGCTGGCGTGTGTGTGCTCATCACGTGTGCCAACTTGCCAGGCAGCCTCTGCCAAAGGACAAGATGCAGCAGCTCCTCATGCCAAAATCAGAGGGTCATTTTAACAGAACTTGTGTTTGTCTGCAGAGGGCGAGAGGGGAGGCTTCCCTCTGCCTGCCTCTCTCGAGCTGCATAGTGGCTGCTTCCACAGCAGCAGTTAGAGCTTTTTGATTTTAATCTAATTTTAGCATTTGCTTTTAATGAGCAATTTGGGAAGTGATCAGGCAGGGTTTCCGTGACTAACATACAACTTCTCTAGGTGCTGGGCTGTGGCATGTCTCTCTGTCTGTCTCCTCTCCCAGAACACTCCGAGGGAGATCAAGACTGTAACTAGTGACATTTGTACAACCAAAGAAATCTATTTTGTGGTTCAAGGACAATAAAGTTTACTTTACATTTTAGAAATGATGCTTCTCTCTTGAGCTGGCAGAGCCTTTCCCTCCCTCACCTTGTGTTGTCCAAGCCACTCCAAGGACTCGGGCTTTCAGCGGCATGAGGCTCATCCCACTGAGTCCTGCATCCTGCGCTCACACTGACCAACCACAAGGGCAGGAGTGGGGTCTTTGTGGGAGGCTGCCTCTTTCTTGGGAAGTCCTGGGCCAAGTGAGTGAGTGCCAACCATGTCTGGTGTCTCCACCCCACACATTTCCCTCCCTTTCCTCTCTAGGCACACTCCCTAAATTTGTTCTAGGAGAGACCCATGCAGGGCCTGGTGCATTGATGTGTAGTAGAAATTCTCAAGAGGCACCTTTTCAAGGAAACCTTTATTTGCATTCAAGCCTGCCTGCCTGCCTGCCTGCTTGCAAGAGTCAAGGGGGATGAGTTGTGCTAAGAAAAGGCTTCATGGCTGAGGTGAGGACTGGCCCCAAGGCTTTGGGATGTACTTTTCACAGGGCAAAGGGACGCTGGTGTGAGAAGGGGGCTCTCCGAAAGCCTCGCTTTCTAGGGGGGAAAACAAGCAAGTCTTAGTGAGGCTGCAGCCTGCTAAGGGCCGCAGCTTCACTTGGGGGCCAGCAGCACCTGCAGCCACTGGTGGGGGCTGCCAACCACTTGCCCCCTTGCTTTGCAGGTAGCAGCCAGCTCTTTGCAGAGAACCTGCAGGGTGCTGGGCCTACAAGATTCATTACAGGACACAAACCCGCTGCTCAGGTTTTCCTTTAATGTCCAGCACTGGATGAGGCCGCCTGCAGTGCATTGCCTACCGGGACAGGATGACCTGGATCGGAAGGAGCCGCTGCAGCATCTCTTCGGGAGGATGCTGCTGTTTCGTTACAATGAAGAGTTTGAATTTTTCTATTCGAGCTGCTTGAAACTCTGTCTCTGCATATTCAGGCCCATCTGTTGGCCTCCGTAGGGAGAGATACCTGCAAGATTGCAGACAGAGCAAGGCGGGAGTAAGTCTCATAGAAAGCGGCCCCTGTGCTGCTGCTGCTGCTGGGGGGGGGGCAGGGGGAGGAGGACTCTTGAGCTTCCAGGCTGCCTCTTGGCTTCCTAAAGCAGGACCAATGCTCTGGGCAGTGAATATATTCGCTCGGTGGGGCTTGGGGGCATCTGCTCACGGAGTGCAGGGCCATTAATTTCTGCCCAAAGCATCCTGCTCTTCATTTCTGTGCCACTTACTATACAACAAAAAGAGTACCATCCGCACCCAAGTGGGAGGTGGCAAAAAGCTATGGCAAGTCTGGAATTTTGCAGAAATAACAAAATCTGGTAGAAACCCACCAAAGAATGAAGCTGCAAGAGCAGGTTGAAATAAATCTCCCATCGGCCCTGGGGTGGGGGGTTGGGACTTGCAGGGCAGGCTGCCCAAAGCCTGGCTGGAGCATTAGAAGGGTCACGGGGGAAGCAAGTGCCCAGAATGGAGAAAGATGGGAATGAGAGAGAGAGTAGGCTGAAGGAGGGGGGAGCAAGCACCCTCTTGGTAGGAGGCGGGGAGGCACTAAAGGTATTGAGAAAACCACTGGCTCTCTTGATTTGGGCACCCATTTGTCAGTTGACAGGACTGATGCGAAGAGTCGTCTGACAGTGGAGCAGACTCCCTTGGATGGTGGTGGGCTTTCCTTTCATGGAGGCTTTTAAACAGCGGTTGGAAGGTCAACTGTCCCACCTCTCATTCTGTAGGATCTTCTTGTCCAGCAGTGCCTCTGCCAAGCCTGGTTTAAGCCGTTCCAGCTGCTTCTTCACTGTGTCAAACATGTTCACCTCCATCATGTCAAAGACAAGGGGCTTCCCATATCTGGAGGAGACAGGAGAGGGCAAGTCTTTGCCTCTTGCTCAGTGGACCAGATGCCTTTGGGTGCTACCTCACTCCTGCCACGGCTGTAGGTCATCAGGTGGCAGCAGCAGCAGTGCTTCTCTCCCCCAGGTGTTTTTGCCTGGCAGTGGGCAGCCTGTCTGCCCGGCATTTGGCTTGTGTCCCTACCGCAGAGAGCCCAGCAATGCCAGGCGAATGGTCTCCTCAGCCATGTCGCTGGGGTTCACCGTGTTCAGGAAGTTGGTGTCCCGATAGCGCAGGAAGATGGCTGCCTGCCCAGAAGGGTCAATGACCAGTGGCCACCTTATGGGAGAAAGCACAAGAGGGAGCAAGTCTTCCACACGGCCCAGCAGCTGAAACTTCATGGGCAGGGGCCCCAGCAGCTGGGAAATGGGGGGAGGGGCTAAGACTGTGAGGCCAAAGAGGGGGCCTTTCAGTGCAGGGGAGGGGAGGCTGTGGGAGATGCTGGCCAGGACCCCCAATGTCTAGTGAAAGTGCTTTCCCTTCAACTCACCGTCCATCTGCATGGATTTTCCCACCCACGTCTTTCAAGAGCACATCATCCAGCTCCTGCACAGAGCACTTCAGGCCATGGAACTCTTCTGCTGACCCTGAAAAACCAGCACAACTCTGAGCACTGCTGCACTGTGGTCCTGACATGGCTCACTGCAGGCTCCAGACACCCCTTGATGCTCCAGCATTGACAGTAGCAAGGACCAAACCAAAAGTGGATATTTCAAGGATCTTCAAATATCCAAAGGCCTCTAGATGAAAGATGGAGCAAGCTCGTTTTCTCCTGCTCCAGGTGGTAAGACCTGAACTAATGGATTCAAGTTACAAGAGATTCCAGCTAAATGTAGAGGAACTTTCAACCCTTGGAGTGAGCGGACTCAGCTGCAGAGGTTTTAAAGCAGACGTTGCATGATCATGAGATTCTTGCATTGCACAGGGCTGGACCAGATGACCCTTTAGGTCTTTTCCAACTCTCTATCTCTAGGATTCTATGAAAATAAAAATGGTGATATCATAATGCCTTTATACCAATCTCTGGTGTGACTGCATGTGGAATGCTGTGTCCAGTTCTGGTCTTCGCTCTTCACAAAGGATACTGTAGAATTGGGAAAGGTTCAGAAAAAGGCTGCAAAAATGATCAAGGGGGAGGGATGGAGCGACTCCCCTATGAAGAAAGGTTACAGTGCTTGGGACTTTTTAGTGAGAAAGAGGTGACTTGCTAGAAAAGCATAAAATTATTCATGGTACGGATAAAACAAAATTTGTCTCCCTTTCTTTTTTTAAGTTTGTCTCCCTTTCTCAAAACATTAGAGCTCAGGGACATCCAACGAAGCTGAATATTGGAAGATTCCAGACAGATAAAAGGAAGGACTTCTTCACACAGCCCATAGTTGAACTATGGAACTCACTGCCTAAGGAGGCTTTAAAAGATTAGAAAATTTCATGGCCAGGCGATCAATGGCTGGGAATGACAAGTGGGGAAAGTTGCTGCTCCAGTCCTGCTTGTGGACTTTGCTTGGGGGCACCTGCTGGGCCACTGAGACCAGGAGGCCAGACCAGATGGACCTGATTCGCCCCATTTGGCCTGATTCTGCTGAAGTGCTCTTCCAAAGTTCTTATGGGTTTACTCTGAGGCAAAGTTGCCCCTATGAGCTCCTTGGAACAGCAGGGCAATGCAAAGCACAAGATCTGGGCAGACCTCACTCTAACAGGCCTCACAGACTGGAAGAGAAAACAAAGCCATCAGGACTTCCGGGTTAGCACCATCGGCAATGGCCGGATTCCTCTGACTAAGAGGAATCTGCTCCGTGGGAATCGGGTCTGGCCGTCACGGCGAAGACGGAGACCCTCCAGAAATCACAGGCGGGTGAAGCCTGTGAACGTGGGATTCGGCGGGCACCTTTTGCGCCTCCCCTACTCGCAGGGAAACCCGTTTTCGGGGCTCCGGAGCAAAGTGGGGTGAGCAGCGCGGTACTGTGAATCGACTGCTTTTTTCACGGAGCGAAGCCGCACAGCCATTGCCGGAGAGCGCTGACTTTTTCCTGTGGGCAATTGGACTTTAAAAGATACTACCCGTGAGTAGAACAAATTGGGAATTCTTAAAAGAAAAAAATCCAATTCGGAACTGTAGCGGGGAGGCATAACCAGGAAGTCCGCCTTCCGCTTTTGTAAATAGAACAAAGCAAAGAGGCTGCAAGCTAGAGTCTTGGAAAGCCAATTGGAAAGGACTAATTTCAACCTCAAAAAATAGTAAATCCCCCCCCCCTGGGAAGCAGGAGAAGGGGGGGGGAGTTTTGGACTAAATATTCCTGCTAGAGAGAGGGAAGGAAGTCAAAATTCCACTGCTCAGAACCTGGGAACAGGCTGCCAATAGGACAGTAAGACTGCCGCATTATGAATGGCGCACTGACTGTTAGCTGTCAAAAAGACATACATTGTTTTTAGCTGTTCCCCTCTGACTTTAAAAGGAGGGGGGGAAAGTTATTGAAAATTGAAACTAAATTTCCTGCTTGAATTATGTTTTAAAAGGTGCTATTTTGGATCAATACAAGTACAGATTGCAACTGTTTCCCCCTAGAGGAAGTTTTTGAAACCGTTATAAGAGTTGGATTAGGGGAATTTTCCACTTGAAAGATAAAACTGCCTGACTGTGGGACTGACCTTGGACTTTCTAAGTGTTATGGCAGATGGGAAAGAAAAAGTAGATTCGTCACTCCCAGAAAAAACAACAAGATCTGGGAAGTCTTGGCAGCAAAGAGCGTCAGCATCTGGTTCTTCTGCCTCACCTGCAGCTGTATCAACACAACTCAAACCAAGAGGAATGTCATCAGAAGAAGCCTTGGCTATTGCATTAGGTAAGATAAATGAATCTTTGGAGCAAGGAAGGTAGATGCTACAAATGCAAAAGTGGATGCGTCAAATGCGAAGGTGGACGCTGCAAATACTAAAATTGATATAAATACAGAAAGTATAAATAGCTTGGGACAAAAGGTGAATACCAACACAGAAACCATTCAGAAATTGATAGAGGATTCTACTTCGACCCGACAGATCGCAGAGCAAGCCAAGGAAAAAGTTGCTGCTGTGGAAGTCAAGGTAACACAATTGGAAACAAAGAGAGTCCCAGATATACAGAGACAAGTTGAGGATCATAAGTCGATGCTTTCTATGATTGAGCTTAAGGAAAAACAGACGAATTTGAGGATCAGAGCCGTACCTGAATTGGAGAAGGATAGCCTGATAGACTTTCTCATGCAGGAATTTGCAGGGTTTGGGGATCTAGATTTGGAACAAGAAGGAGTTAAAATCGTGAGTGCCTTTAGGCTTGGAAGAGGAGGGAAGAAGAATAGAGTAAGAGACTGTTTGATCACCCTCCGATCTAAAGAAGAGAGAGATAAAATTTTGGGTTGGCACTATCAGAAGACCTTGGAAATACTGCAGTCAAGAGTGGAAATATTTAAAGATATCCCAAAACATCTTTTGGACCTTAGGTCCAACTATGGAGATCTGGTAGCTCTGCTGAGAAGGAACGGAATCATCTTCAGGTGGGAATTTCCCCAAGGCCTATCTTTTAGCTTTAAAGGAAGGAAAATAAAAATAAGATCAGTTGAGGACAAAGAAAATTTTTTGAGTAACTACGAAGAGGATCTACAGAAGGGACTTGGAAAAGAGCCAGGAGCATCGGACAGAAGATCACCAGAGAGAGGACTAGAGCAAAGAGTACTAGACAGAAGATCACCTATAGTGGACATAGCAAAGTTACCTTTTGGATTAGATTGCCCAGTGAAAGCAATACTAATACCACCGACAGAACAAGAGCAAGTGCTGGGCGCAGTTGGAGGAGAATTAAAGTAACTGCATCATGGCACTGCAAGCACCAAGCTGGAATGTTAATGGACTGAACTCCCCGGAAAAAAGACGAAGAGTCTTTCACTTACTAAAAAAAGAACAATTGGACCTGATTTGTCTACAAGAAACACATGTGATAAGGCTACATAGGAAAATATTGAGTAATAAAAGACTGGGTCATGAATTTATTTCATCAGACAAAGTTAAAAAAAGAGGAGTTGTGCTCTATGCAAAGGAGAGCCTATCACCGAAATTTCTATTTAAAGATGACCAAGGAAGATTTGTGGCAATGGAAATTCAATCACAAGGAGGGAATTTTTTTATATTAGGCATTTACGCACCAAATGAGGGAAAATCGGAATTCTTCAAGAAGTTACATGAGACTCTGATGGACTATATGGACTACAATATGATTTTGATGGGGGATATGAATGGAGTGGTGTCTACAAATATGGACAAGGCACAGAGACAGGTAGTTACTAAGGATGGTAGATTACCAAAAACTTTCTTTGACATGGCTGACAATATGGATTTAGTTGACATCTGGAGAATGAAAAACCCCCTGGGAAGAGAGGGAACCTTTTTCTCTGAGGCAAAAATGACATGGACAAGAATTGACCAAATTTGGATAACTAGAGGGCTGGCTCGGAAGATCAGAAAGGTGGAAATCTGCCCTAAAACTTGCTCCGACCACAATGCTGTGAAGGTGGAAATGAAACTAACACCAATTGGTTCCTTCAGATGGAAGATGAACGATACATTGTTTAGGAATGAAGAAGTGTTTAAGAAGGCCCAAAAAACTTTGAGAGACTATTTTGAGATAAATATGAACACCACTGTTGAAAAAAGAGTAATTTGGGACGCAAGCAAAGCGGTTATGAGAGGATTTTTGATACAACAGAATGCGATTCAAAAGAGAGTCCAAAATTAGAAAAAAGATAAGATTTTGGAGAAAATAAAGGAAGGAGAGAAGAAATTGAGAGTGAAACCAAAGTCGCAGGAGATTTTGAAAGAGATAAAGTTATATCAAGTTCAATATATGAAAATGATGAACCAGGAAATAGAATGGAAAATTAAACAGATGAGACAAAAGACCTTTGAATCGGCAAATAAATGCGGAAAACTGCTGGCTTGACAAATGAAAAGAAGACAAAAACTTAATACCATTACAAACTTGGAAGTGGAAGGAAAAAATATACAGAATCCAGTGGAGATCAGGAAATGTTTCCAGAGGTACTTTAAACAATTATATACACAGGAGCCGCAGAAAGAAATGGACATTGACCGATTTTTGGAAACAAATGGATTACAAAAAATCTCTCAAGAAAATAAGCTAATGTTGAATTGCAAAATAATGGAGCAGGAGGTAGAAGGGGCCATTCAGAACATGCAATTAGGCAAATCTCCAGGACCGGATGGTTTGACTTCAAGATATTATAGATCCTTGAAAGAATGGATATTACAGCCATTAAAAGAAGTTTGTAATGAAATATTGGAAGGGAAAGGGGCACCAGAGTCGTGGAAGGAAGCTTATATTACACTTATACCAAAAACAGAGTCTGAGAAGACACAGCTTAAGAACTACCGCCCCATATCTCTGCTTAATGTGGATTATAAAATTTTCGCAGACATTTTGGCTAAAAGATTTAAAAAGGTACTAGTAAAAGGAATTCATAAAGATCAAGCTGGCTTTCTCCCGGGTAGACACCTGTCTGACAATACGAGGAACATAATTAATATTTTAGAAAAATTACAAGTGAATATTAATACTAAAGCAGTCTTGATATTTGTGGACGCGGAGAAAGCCTTTGACAATATTTCTTGGAGTTTTATAAAGAAGAATTTATAGGGGGTGGGGGTTGGTCAAGGGTTTGGTAATGGTATAGGTGCAATTTATTCAGAACAAAAGGCTAAATTAATTGTGAATAATGTAGTGACGGAAGAATTTAAGATAGAGAAAGGAACATGACAAGGTTGCCCAATTTCTCCATTGCTTTTTATATCGGTCCTGGAGGTTCTTTTAAATATGATTAGAAGGGACCAAATGGTTAAAGGTATACAAGTCGGAGCTAAACAGTACAAATTGAAAGCATTTGCCGATGATTTGGTATTGACATTACAGGAGCCAGAATCTAGTACTAAAAAGAGTACTGGAACTGATCCAAGAATTTGGACAAGTAGCGGGATTTAGGTTGAATAAGATGAAAACTAAGGTTTTAGAGAAAAATCTAACAGTGACTGAGAGAGAGAGGTTTCAGAAGGAGACAGGATTAAAATTGGTTAAGAAAGTGAAATATCTAGGGGTTAACATGACTGCTAAGAATGTGAATTTATTTAAGGACAACTATGAAAAATGTTGGATGGAAGTGAAAAAGGATTTAGAAATATGGTCAAACCTGAAATTATCATTGTTAGGCCGAATTGCTGCGATAAAAATGAATGTATTGCCAAGGATGCTGTTTTTGTTTCAAACATTGCAAATTTTGGAGTGTTTCAAGAGGTGGCAGAGAGATATCTCTAGATTTGTCTGGCTGGGCAAGAAGCCTTGAATAAAATTTAAGATATTAACTGATGCTGAAGAAAGAGGTGGATTTGGTGGTTGTCACCGATGGAAGCGAAGGCTCAGAAAAAGCTCAATATGGAGGCCAAATGGCCGAAATATTGGGAAATATTGGAACAAGAGGGAGATAGACTGAAATTGCAGAGTTTTGAGAAATTAAAAAACAAAGTGCGAGACTGGCTTCATTATTATCAGATAATGGAGGCATACAATTTGGACAAGAAAATTGGCTTCCAGGTGGAAAAATCAAAATTAGAAACAGAACTGCTAGAACCCAAAACTAAGATTTTGTCAAAGATGTATAACTTGCTGTTGAAATGGAATACACAGGATGAAATCTGCTATGATTAACTGGGCACAAGATGTTGGACATAACATAATGATGGCTGACTGGGAACAGTTATGGACCACAGGTATGAAGTTTATGGCATGTAATGCCTTAAGAGAGAATATTATGAAAATGATATACAGGTGGTACATGACACCAGTCAAGCTTGCAAAAATCTATCATTTGCCCGATAATAAATGTTGGAAATGTAAAGAGACTGAAGGTACATTCTTTCACCTTTGGTGGACGTGCCCAAGGATTAAGGCTTTCTGGGAGATGATCTATAATGAATTGAAAAAGGTATTTAAATATACCTTTTTGAAGAAACCAGAGGCCTTTCTCCTGGGCATTGTCGGCCAATTGGTGCTAAAGAAGGACAGAACTTTCTTTATGTATGCCACAACAGCAGCAAGAATACTTATTGCAAAGTACTGGAAGACACAAGATCTACCCACCTGGGAAGAATGGCAGATGAAGGTGATGGACTACATGGAATTGGCGGAAATGACTGGCAGAATCCGAGACCAGGGAGAAGAGTCGGTGGAGGAAGATTGGAAGAAATTTAAAGATTATTTACAGAAACATTGCAAAATTAATGAATGTTAGAAGGATGTTGGAATGATGTTATGTGGCTTTAGCAGAAATGTTATAAAGAACTTGGGAAAAACTGACTGTTAATTGGTGAAAGGAGGGAAAGTTACATTATATTAAGATAAATTACAGGACAAAAATTTGAAAAGATGGAAAGGATTTGCTGAAACAGATAATTGAACTAGAATACAAAAAAGGGAGGTGTGAGGAGGTCAAGGAAATAAGCTAATGAAAGATAAGTTATGGGAAGATGTGTTGTACTTTTCTTTTTTGCTTTGTTAATGGATTTTATTTTTTCTTGTTTTTTCTCTTTTTTATTTTTTATTTATTGTGATGTGTTAGAATCATAGAATCATAGAATTATAGAGTTGGAAGAGACCCCAAGGGCCATCGAGTCCAACCCCCTGCCAAGCAGGAAACACCATCAGAGCACTCCTGACATATGGTTGTCAAGCCTCTGCTTAAAGACCTCCAAAGTAGGAGACTCCACCACACTCCTGGGCAGCAAATTCCACTGTCGAACAGCTCTTACTGTCAGGAAGTTCTTCCTAATGTTTAGGTGGAATCTTCTTTCTTGTAGTTTGGATCCATTGCTCCGTGTCCGCTTCTCTGGAGCAGCAGAAAACAACCTTTCTCCCTCCTCTATGTGACATCCTTTTATATCTTTGAACATGACTATGTTGTATTGTTTATGTCTAAAAAGGTGTTTTCTGCTTTTTCTTTCTGTAACTTTTAAAACTTTAATAAATATTATTAAAAAAAAGAAAACAAAGCCATCAGAGGACACAAAGAAAATGGCCATCTGGAGCATCCCAGTTCTTGGATTGCAGGGGTTTGGTCCAGATGACCCTCCGGGACATTTCCAATTCTACAATTCTCTTGACTCTATGACTGGATCAGACTGGGAAGTGGCAGTTCTTCTCCCCTCCCAGAAGAATTGTTCCCAACCGCCCATCTGCTGGCACTGGACCACAAGCTTAACCTGAGTTAAGAGTGTGACGCAGCAGCAGCAAAAAAAAAAAAAAAAAAGCTAGCACTACTCTGGGCTGCATCAACAGAAGTCTAGTGTTCAGATCAAGGGAAGCAATAGTCCCACTCTATTCTGCCTTGGTCAGACTAGACCTGGAATACCGTGTCCAGTTCTCGGCGCCACAATTTAAGAAGGATGTTGACAAGCTGGAAAGGGTGCAGAGAAGGGTGACCAAGATGATCAAGGGTCTGGAAACTAAGCCTTATGAGGAGCAGTTGAAGGAGCTGGGTATGTTTAGCCTGGAAAAGAGGAGACTGAGAGGCGATATCTCAAGGCCTATAACAGGGAAGAGGGAGCAAGCTTGTTTTCTCCTGCTCCGGAGGGTAGGACTCAACCCAATGGCTTCAAGTTACAAGAAAGGAGATTCCAACTATACATTCGGAAAAAAACTTTCTCACAGTAAGAGCTGTTCAGCAGTGGAACAGACTCCCACGAGAGGTGGTGGACTCTCCTTCCTTGGAGGTTTTCAAGCAGAGGTTGGATGGCCATCTGTCATTGGTGCTTTAGCTGAGATTCCTGCATTGCAAGGGTTGGCCTAGATGACGCTTGGGTCCCCTCCAACTTTATGATTGTATGACCTCTGATTGCTTGAGAAGGAGCCTCATGCCTTTTGCTCACTTTGTCCTTCAGGGTGTGGGAGTGCTAGGCAGGACTTTTCTGTAGACCCGTCTCTCCCAGGAACAAGTCCAGCATTTCACTACACAGGACTGACCTTCCTGCATCTGCTCCCGCAGCTTCAGCCGGGCCAGGGAGACCTTCTCCTCAGCATCTTCGGCAGCCGCGCGCAGCCTCTGCACCAGGGATTCTGCGTCTGCAATAGCCTGTTGCAGAAACAGGTTGTCAGAGAAGCCCTCGTTGTGCTGAGCGTGGCTGGCCTTGCCCTGTGGGAACCGGCCTCCGGGTGCCCAGCAGAGCCTCCTCTCCCTCAGGGTGGCCTGCAGCGGATGCCAGGCAGGAATCTTCCCAGGCACACCTTCTGCAGGCCAAGCAGGTGCTCCCTCCACCAGCTTATGGGTTGCTCAACAGCACACAGCCAAGGTGCCAGGCCAAGGAACAGGAAGCCCTCGACCCCAGCTGCACAGAAGGCAGAGAGCTCAGGCTCTCCTACCCACTTGGATGCCAGCCTCATTGGTGGGCGAGGGCATGGATCTGGGAGAGAGAAGCCTCCCTGCTCCGAGAGGCTACAGGAAGGTGGCGCTCACATGGAGGGTGATCTCCGCGTTGTCCATCTGCTTCCGCTGGCACTTGTCGTGCTCTGTGATCCTCCGGTTCAGCTCGCAGTACGCCTGCTGCAGCTGCAAAGAAGATGAGCAGGCCCAGCCTTTGGCAAATGGGGAGGGAGGAACGAGGACACCCACACAGCTGGGGCTGCGGGAGGGCCCAGCCTTGGGTGGCTTCTCCCCATAGCGCCAGCTATGCACAGCCCCCTCATGGCTCACCCCAGCGCCAGCAGGTGCCAAGGCAGGCAAGACCCCAGAGGGCCTTCTGGGAAGGAAGACCATAGAGACAAGGGGATGGCCGCATAGAGCTTCTTGGCTCCCACCTCCTTGCTGCATCTCTCATGCTCCTTGGCCAGCTGCTCTACCTCCTCTGTCATCCTGGGGAGGGGAAAGAGGAGTCAGAGGCTGCAGAGACCCTCTTCAAGGAGTTGCCTCTCCTTCCAGCATGCAATGGGGTTGGACTAAATGGCCCTTAAGGACCTCTTCCAACTACAATTCTATCATTGTAATTGCTGGCAATATACATTTAATTCTCTTGATCTTTCTCCTTCTGTTAAGGAAACTTTTATCAATTAATAGTATTATAAAAAAGAAAACAACAGAGTAAGCGCGTAACAAATTTAACGAGAAAAGGATTTTTCTCCAAGTGTTTGTTGCAATAAGCAAGTCATTCTTGAAGAAAGTGTAACCATTCAGTCAAAATTAAATGTAAAATCGTAGCATGAATTGCCTAAACAAAGTAAGTACTCTCTTTCCTTCTATTAAGAAAACCAGAAGATCTGAAGCAGCTGGCACAGCCATGTGACCTGTCTGAGGAGAAATGGCAGCAGGAGCAGGTGGGGGGTCCAGCGGAGGGCAACTGCAGCCTCCTCCTGAGAGCAGCCACTCAATGACTCACGGTAGTCACTGGGCATAGTGACAGTTGGCAAGGGGGAGAGCCTCCCTGCACCAGCCACCGCCTTCTGCCCTCCTCCTGCTCCCTCTTGCCCCGGCCCAAGGTGGGGGAGGGCTCTGCCCCCAGAGCCTCCTTCCCCATTGGCAGGCAGGGGCATCTCCAGCTCCCATGGGGCAGGGGCCCTGGTGGGCTCTGGCATGTGCTGGCAGTGAGAAGGGGCCAACAGGCTGCAGGACAGACTCCCTTTGCTGCCACTCCCCAGGTGCTTTAGCAAACTCTTTCCTCCCTCTCAAGCCTAAAGCCCAGCAAGGGCTTTCCATGAAGCTGAATGTGGGAGGCGGAGGACACACCAAAGGAAAGACAACTTCTTCAAGTAGTTTATAAAGAAACACCAGATGTAGTGATGGCCGCCAACTTGGGTTGGAGACACATGAATGGTGAATAAGGTTGCCTGTGGTCTAATCCATCAGCAGCTTGCTCAAGCACCCCTCCCTGCCTGATACAGGACACCATGAGCTTGCCCCCCCCCTCCTTGAGTCTACTGACTGAGCTGTCCCTGGAATCCAACTGGCTCCACTGGGGTTGTTTTTTGTGGGGTCACCTTCCAGGCTGGGCCAGCACCTAGTGGCTCCAGGTGACAGCAGGTGAGCCGTACAATGGCTGCAGTGGGATGGGGGGGTGTGCCAGTGGGTGCCTTTGCAAAAGCTCCTACAGCTTGATCCTGCCCTGAGCCCGGAAGAGCAGCTGCCCACAAGCAGCAACTGGCAGGGCTCACCGTCGGGTCTCTGCTTCTTTCTGCTTCTTGTCCTGCTGCGCCCTTCGCTGCTCTTCCGCCTCCATCTTCTGGAGCATGGACTCTGTCAGGCTGATGTCCCAGGAGTTCAGCACAGCCACCAAGCTGTCCAGGGAAGCAATCTTGGGAGAGACAAAAGGGCTGTGGGCTTGAAATGCCCATCCAAGCCACCAGGCCTGGCATGCAGTGAGAAGGGCACTCTCGCTCTCACCCTTGCTCTCCTCTCTCTCCATGGCTTCTTTGGGGACACCAGCTCCCCTTCTCTTTCAGTTACTTTGCTCTCTTGCCAGGTGGCCTGGTGGAAACAGCCTACCTGGAGCTCAAGGCCAAGGAGAAGAGCAGCTGCTGGGGGAGGCGGCTGGGGTTGGTACCTGCTCTGGGGTGTTGCCGTCATCAGCATAGAGTCGAGGGTCAGCCCCGTGCTGGAGAAGCAGCTCCACTGCTGCCAGGTGGCCCGCAAAGGCAGCACGATACAACGGAGTCCGGTTAAAAGCACCCTTAAAAATAAAGGGGGCTGAAGATCAAACAGGGTTTACAGAAGGGAAGCATCCGCAGGCGGCACATTCATGCCACTAACAATCTCTTTGCAGTACACTCCAACAGTTCTCTAATTCTGTCAATGCAGGAAAAGCATCTGAGAACTTTTTACTCTTTAAAAAATGAGTTCTGGTTGCCTCTGGAATGGGGGAGAATTGGACTTGCAATATACCATCTGCTAGAATGGCAGTTATTGGCTGCCTGTTACCAAGGAGTGAATCTTCAGCGCAGACTGAAGACACAGACGTCCACTGCCTCCCTTGTGCATTCTGGCTGGATGGTGAGAAGAGACTAACTAGGAAGATGGATTCCCTGTGAGGTTCCATCCCAGGCTCTTCGAGGACATCAGAGGAGGGTCTTTCACCACTTGCTCTGCACTTGCTCTTCCAGCACAGCATGGCCCCTCAGGGCTGCAGAGGTGGAGTCTCCTCCTATTGCCAGAGGTGCTCTTGCTCACCCTCGGACTGACTCAGAGGCCCTGTAATATTTATTTTAATTCTTGGTTTACAAATATTTCTATGCCACCAGGAAAAGCCAAGGGTGAGAGAGAAGAGTTTTACGTTGATGCCTCCATGCCGATGCTTTTGATGCCTGGCCAGGGGCGGGAGCTGCCACACCGAAGACGCAGCTCTGAGCGGACCAAAGGGAAACCTCCCAATCCAGGAACAGCCGCAGCTGTCACAGGGCCATACTGTCAGAAGGTGCTCCTAGCACCTGAATCCACTTCTGCCTCCAGGGACAAAGATGGAGACAGACCTGTCCTCCGCCTACATAGCTGCTCCTCCAGAGAGTGTGACTCCATCCACAACAGGCAACAGTCATATTTCCCAGACCCAGGAAGTGGTCAAAGACAACAGCATGGAGGACAAGGCTATCCGTGGCTACTAGGTATGGTGGAGGCTTTGCTCTGCCCCCCCCCAGCTGCTGGATCAGGCCAAAGGCCCATCTATGTTCTCAGAGTAGCCAACCAGACACCTCTTTTGGGAAGCCCCCATGCTGTGTGAAGACCTTTTCTTTCATCTGTCCAGCAGGCAGGCTCTTCAGCCACAAGCAAGAGGTCTCCTCCCCAAACTAACAAGGCACAAAGAAGGCGCAGGGAGCTCCGTGGGGGAGCAACCAGGTACACAGAGACTGATGCAGGGATTGCGGCAACCATCCATGCTTCCATTGCCCAGGATGACCCACCTGCCTCCCAATCCACACCTTCCTATGTCCAAAGGCAATTCAACAGGTGCAGCGCCTCCTGCCTCCCCAAGACTTTTCCATCCTGGCAAGGACAGGACTCCACACACCACCAACCCTACCACGCTCACACACACAGGAAAAAAATCTTAACTGTCTCCAACCCCTTATTCATCAGTTTATTCCTAATTTTAAGCTGCTTAGAGGAAGAATTATAGATATGCAGCAATATATTTTATTTATTAATTGAATTTGTATACCACTCTTCATCTGAATATAACATATGTTATATTCACAACATAAAAATAAAATGAGAACACAAAATAAAACCAACCAACAACCCCTTCCCACAAACACATTGAAAAGGCCATAGTCAGCCAGGGCCTGGTTAAGAAGAATCATTTTTGCCTGGCGCCCAAAGATATGCAATGAAGGCGCCAGGTGATCCTCCCCACAGCTTGGCTGTTCCTGATAAGTCATTACCACAATGCTATTTTATCTGACCTTATCTGTCCAGGGTCTGGTCCGTCAAGTGACATTACACATGGGACTACAGAACCCTTGGCCTTTGGCCAATCAGGTTACAAAAAAACATCTTGTTTAACAGTGAAATCCCTCAGCATGGGCTAAATACACAGAGAGAAGGGGGAGACAGAAAGAAAGCAAGACTCCTTCACATTATTAATTTGCCACGCAGAAAGTCCAGCATTTGGCTCAAGCAAACTGAGCTTTGGTTGCTGTGGCCCCATCCCTGTGGGGTGCAAGGCTGCCTCCCCAGGACTCTGCCCTCTCTTTCCCTTGCTGGTTGCTTTGACGACCAGGCTGTGACCCTCTTAGGTATGCTGGCTGCCTCACCTGCACACCAGTTGCCAAGCCAGAGACACAAGAGAGGCGAGCCAGTGGCACTTGTGGCACCAGCCTTGCTGGCAATCCCAGGGGAGGGAGGTTTGAGGTGCTGGCCCACCACCCTTCATGTCAACTGCAAAGCAGCCTCCAGGAAAGCAGGCGCTGGTCAGGGACACGGAATCACTCTGCCCCCCAAGCACCACCTTGGCTCCGGCTCAAGGCCACAACGCCTTTCACCCTGCTTCTCACCCGGCTGTTGGGGTTGGCTCCGTTCTCTATCAGCATCCGGATGGCGTCAGGGTGGCCCCCTCCAGAAGCCTCAGAGAGGGGCGTGTTGCCGTTGGCGTCAGTGCAGTCCACCATGTTGAGGCGGTGTTGGAGGCGCAGAGCCTTGCCCTTCTCGTCTGTCCCCAGGCCGCTCTTGGTGTCCAGGTCTGCCACCTTGAGAAACCAAATCTGTGGGTCACAGTGGGGAAGGGACATGGCGATTCTGCACTGCGCCACTGCAGAGCAGGAAAGGGGGCCCGTGGCATGCAGGGAGCATGGGCTCCGCACCCAAAGCCAGCATGGCACCAACCTGGGACATCCTCCCGGCCCCCCGCACCTGCCACCTCCAAGCGTCTCACCAGCAAAACGTCCCTGGCAGCACCTCCCTTTGCCTCCTGTGCAATCCATCCCCCCACCCTCAGGCAGTGGCCCCCAACCTCAGTGGCTTTTCAGAAAGAACACAAGAGCTGGCAAAACAAGCCCCACGCAGCAGAGAGCAGGCCAAAAGAACAAACTAAAGGAAGCTCTGCCATGCTGTGTTGGTGGAGACGGGAAACAGGACATACTGAGCTTGGTAGGCTCACCTGGGCCCAATCCAGGAAGGCAGCTCTTACACTCTAGCAATCTGGTCCTTTTCCCACTCCCTTGCTTTGTTTCTCTGAGCAAAGCCATGGCATGGCTTTTACACATTTTTGGTGCTGAATAAACCTTGCAGCAACAACAGCAACAACTCCCCTGTGCCTTACTCCCTCACACATAAATTCTGGCTGCAAAGCCTGAACCTGCAGCTTAGAAAAGGCACAAAGAAGTCTCCAACTCGGTGTAGTGACCTCCTGGAGTTGTGCTATGAAGCTGCTGCTGACACTGATGGGCTGAGCTGCTGTGGCAGCACAGAAGGTTCAGTTGCTCAGGGAACCTGGCTGTTGGACTGGCACAAAAACCTCACATGTGGGCAGACATCAGGGCCGCAAATTGTCTGGAGTCAGGGCTGAACACAGTGAGGCCCAGATTACTGACAACACCTAATTAGTCAGGGTGGTAAAACTAGTAATGTGCCAAAATCTGCCCTTCAATTTCTCAAATGTTTTCCTTCTCTGCTAGAGATGCTTCTATTTTTCTGCCTCACTCTCAGGGCACTTTAGATTTTCATTGGATGCAGTGAGATTACCTTATTGTTGCAAGTTGGCTGAGGGTGGCCCAGGGGTCCTCACCCCCAGTAAACACTACTTCCGCACTCTGCAGGCCTTTCCTTCTGATATGAACAAGCCCTGAGGGGAAGTGACCTCATGGTGTCTCTGCTGAGCCTTCACTGAAACAAGGGCATGTGGGAAGGCTGCAGAGTGCAGGTCCCGGGGGGGTGGGGGTGCGGGGAGAGGATTTGTGGAAGAAGAGAGAAACAATCAGAACACCTCCTGCCCAAAAAACACCTGGCTGCTACTTGGTGCTTTGAGGAGCACCAGAATACGAAACAGGGCGGACGAAGCCTGGAGCCAAGTGGCACAAGTCTCACTCTGAAGCTGACCAAACACTGGTAAGAACAAACAATCGTGTCTACCATGTGGCAGTGCAGGCTGCGAAAAAGGCTCATTTTGCAGCTCACATGGTTTCATCTGGGAGCCGGCTGGCAAACTTATTTTGGACGGTGCAGAGGTTACTGACTCCCAGTGCAAGAGCAGAACCTCTGGATTCCCCAAGGCGCCCTGTGAGCAACCGGCTAGGCACTTTGAGTATAAAGTTGAGGGTGAGCCTGACTCCAGCTGAAGTACCCCGTGCTGCTACCGAGGTTATTTTGTGCAGTCGGTTTCACCTGATGCAGTCTCTGTGCCTTCCTTGAAGCCACCCCCGCTCTGTCCAAAGTGCACATGTGGTCCCTCTGTCCTCATTTTGAGACTCTAATTTGCCTGCACAGGCCATGAGATCAGGCGCTGCCAGGCAAACAGCTCAGAAGCCGCAAGCCGAGGGTAGGGCTGAGTGATTCTGACTACAGCGAGGCCTTGCCCACCTCCTTCAGGACGGCCTTCATCTCTTCCACGTCCCCATCAAAGGCCGCTTCCAACATCCGCTTCCTCCTCTGCTGCTCCTCCCGCTGCTTCTTCTTCTCTTCCTCCTCTTTCTTTCTCTCCCGCTCAGCTTCCTCTCGCTCCCTCTTCACCAGCGCAGCAAAGGCCTAGGACAGAAGCCCATGGAGCCAACAGGCCAAGTCACGGGGAGGCAAAACAGAGGAAGGCTTTCCACACTGAGGGGCAGCGGAAGAGCATCAAGAAGAATGCAAAGCACGGGGAGGCCACAGTAAGATCTGGAGGACTTTAGCCTGAGCGCCAAGCCACAGAGATGTTTCCCCAGCAACCCCCCTCACAAGCGAGCCCCGGGCTGGATTTTCTGTCTCGTCTACAATGCCTTCATGTTGATGATGTCTGTCCCAGCTTCCCTCCCCCCTGGAGGGGGGTTCTCTCATGTTCCCAAAGCCAAGTGTCACCTCACCTCTCTCTGGAGGCGGTCCATTAACTCATTGTACTCCTGTCGCTCTTGCAATCGCCTCGCTCTCTCACGACATGCCAAGATGCGGCGGAAGGCACTCTGCAACGTGAGCGCAGCCTTTGCTTCACGCGTCAGCTCTGAGGGCAGAAAGCAGAAGTGTAGGGCCATAAAAGGGAATCCCAAGGGATTTGCTGGTGGTTTAGGTCCTAGGAGGTGATGGCGCTTGTGGGATAGGGATAGGAGGCTCTGCAGGTGAGGGTTCCCCACACACAGTCTATTGTCTTGCCTTACCTCAGTCCTGCTTTACAGCCACACCAGCGAAGGACTTTTGCAGCACTGAGCCAGAGAGGTACTTCAGCCTTGTAAATGAGCTTCCAAATGCTACTAGCCTGGAGGCTGGCAAAAGAGGGGGGCAATTCCATATCTCTGGAGACTGGGCCCACAGGAGGGAGGGGGCAGGCCTCCCCTCCCCTCCCAGCCAGCCAGCTCGCAGCAGACATGAGCTCTCACACAGAGCTACAGTTACCAGGCAAGGGCATAGGTACAAGGCTGAGCTACTGGCTCCTTTTCTCTGCTTCTTCAACTCTGGTGAAAAAAACTGAGGGGAACCTAGTCACAAACTTCCTGCAGAGAAAAGAAGTTCTACACAACATGAAAAGGTCAGTCCAAGTAACATTTTTTGCTGGTCAACGCAGATTGGAGGAGGAGATGGCAGCAGGGTGTTCCCCTCAAACAGGTATTTTGAATGCAGAGATCTGGAGCCTTTCCAGACTCTGGTTGTTTCTGGAGTCGATCTGGCCTCGTTTCTGACTTCTTAGGATGACATTGTTGGAATTAGTGCTGTTATATTTAAATTTGTTTTTTCGGCTGTATATCATTCTGGCACATTCATTTTTTGAGGCACCTAACTCGTAAATAAAACATAACCCTCATCGTTTTCACAAGAAAGTAACAAACTTTAGTCCTGCTCCTGGTCCTCATTCCCCTGTGAGGGGTTTTGCCTTTAATGGCTGTCTATGAACACATCAAATAAATGGGCTGAGCCCAACAGCTGCCTTTGCTCTTGACTATTCCTTGTCCCCCTTCCTCTGCCATCCCTCCAGGTGTGTGGGGGGGGGGTCAGAGCCTGCCTCACTTTTGTTCTTGCTTAACAGCTCTCCATGAAGTGCCACAAACAGTGGTGGGGCTGACTGTGGGAATAAGCCAGCCTGCCTACAAGGGGTCGGGCTCAGAAGAAAATCTTGCACCAAACCTGTTCAAGAGTCTCTGCTCTCCTCCCCCGCCATATTTCACCACCATTAAGTCCCTGCCGCAAAGGCCTTGCAGACCCCCCCCCCCAATTAGCTTCTGCTGTGCCGCTGCCTACCTTTGGGGTGGCTGCTCAGGGACACTTCTTGGGGTCTGGTGCTGTTGCTTGGTAGGGCAGCATCTTTTCCATCAATTGTGGGCCCCGAGCCAGCGGGAAAATAAAAGAGAAACCAAATTCAAAAAATGCTAATTGTCACCAGGGTAGCTAGTGCTGCAGAAGACAGAATCCTGCCTTAACAGATTGGGGAACTCGGGCCAAGCTAAGAAAATGAACTTCAACAGGCGCAAATGCGAGGTTCTGCACTTAGGCAAGCGGAACCACAAAATACATTTGAGCTGCCCTGAATATATTATATATAGCATAGTACATTTTGTATACTCCTCATGACAAGCAGAAATCCTGCAGGCACCCCTTGCTCCACACCCTGGACTGTGCAGTGGATCCTCACAGCTGGCTCTGCAGCAGGGCCTCAGCCCTGCCTTCCTCCTCCCCATGGGTACTATACCTGCCTTCACAGGGACCCCCTTTGCTGGAGCTGCCGGCTTTGCCCCTTTCCGAAGTGGAGGCTTTCCTGCTGCTGCCGCCTTCTTGGCACTCATCCCCCTGGAAAGAGAAGAGCAACAAGGTGAGCAGAGAGGAAGAGGGGCCTCAGCGAAAGCCAAGGCGGCCCGACCCATCCTGAGCACACAGGTCATGTGTTCTTGTAGAAAGGCTCGGTCCTTTCAGAAGAGTCAAGCTTTTTATCCCAAGGTGCATCGTTAGTAAAATCTCCAGGAAACCTGGGCAAAGCTGAAGCAAAGCAAGTCTTTTGGATCTTGTTTCATCTTAATTTGGCACCGAAGCGGGAAGGTCTAAACAGGAAGTCCGCCTTCCGCTTTTGTAAATAGATTGAAGCAAAGACATTGCAAGCTAAAGTCTGGAAAGTCGTTTGTAAAGGACTAAATTTCCATCAATTAAAACTACCAAACCCCCCTTGGAAGCAGGAGAAGAGGGGGGAAATCTTAGACTGTTTAAACCTGCAGGAGAGAGAGTAAAGAAAGATAAATTTCCACCATCTCGAACCTGGGAACGGGGTGTCAGAGACAGACGCTTTGGGGAAGTTCATTGACTGTGAATAAAACGTTTTTTGACAGATAGTTAAAAAAAGAGAAACATATTGATTCCAATGTTTCCTTTTGCATTTAAAAGGAACAAAATATCTGAAAACCGAAAGGAATTTTGTTGCTGGATCTGCTTTTAGAAAGACGGATACAAACAGAAATTGTTTCCTCTAGAGGGAGCTTGTGAAACTGTTGCTGGAGTCGACCTGGGGAATTCTCCAGCTGTAGAGATTAAAGATCGTGAGAACCAGGCATTGACCTTGAACAAGAATGTGCCCAGAAGAAGCCTTAGTGCTTGCTTTTTGCAAGACAAGCGCTTTACTGGAACAGCTACATGAGAAGATGGATTTGATGACTGTTGCAGTTGGCAATTTTGGACAGACAGTGAATGCCTATATAGAAACCACTCAGGAACCAACCCAGGAATTTGCTTTGACAGGGCAAGTTGTGCAGAAGACAAAGGAGGAGGTTGTTGCTGAACCTCAAGTAATAGAAATGGAGAGAGCCGTGGCCTTGCAGGAACATAGGTTGTTGTTTCTGATGACTGAACCTGGAGAAAGTCAGAACCTGGAGAAAGTCAGAACCTGGTTTGGAGATGGGAAGTTGGATAGATCCCCCTATGCAGGGATGTTTTGACTTTTGGGATCTGGTTTTGGGCCAGGAGTTTGGAGTTGAGGGGGCCCTTAACCTTGGAGGGACTTTGAAACATGCCTTCAAATATCTTTTGGATTTCAGTGCTGACTATGGAGAATGGGCTGACCTGTCGAGAAGGGATAAAGATATTGTCAAGTTGGAGTCTCCCCGAGATCTACCCCTCAGTGAGAAAGGAAGGAAATTAAGAATAAGATCAGCAGAAGACAAAGTAAAGTGCAGGTATAAACATGAAGAAGACCTGCAGAAGGGACATGGAAAAGACTTAAGAGCCTCGGATAGAAGGTCACCAGGTTGATGGACTAGATGGAAGGGGTAGAAAGGACTGACAAAACCCGAGACCAGGGAGAAGAGACGATGGATGAAGATTGGAAGAAAGTTTAAAAATTCATTTAGAGAATTATTGTAAAATTAATGAATGTTAGGAAAAATGTTGGAATGAAACTATTTGGCTTTAGTAGGAATGCTAAAAGGAATTATGTATAAATAAGTTTTAAGCTTTAGGGCTTTTTATGGTAAGATAAGGTTAAAATAAATTAAGGTAATTTAATGACAGAATATAGTGAAAGATGGAAAGGATTTGCTGAGATAATCAATAACTAGAAAGACACAAGATTTACTCACCAGGGAAGAATGGCAAATGAAGCTGATGGACTACATGGAACTGGCGGAAATGACTGGCAGAATTGGAGACCAGGGAGAAGAGTTGGTGGAAGAAGATTGGAAAAAATTTAAAGTATATTTACAAAAATATAGTAAAATTAATGAATGTTAGAAGGATGTTGGAATGAAGTTACATGGTTTTAGCAGAAATGTTATTAAGAACTAAGTAAAAATGGGTTGTTAATGCGTCAAAGGGTAAAATTTAAGGTAATTTATAGAACAAAAATTGGAAAGGATTTGTTGAAACAGCTAAATTGAATTAGAATACAAAAAAGGGAGGTGTGAGGAGGTCAATGAAACAAGTAAATGAAAGATAAGGATATGGAAATACTGGATGTGTTTTTTAAACGTTTTTGTTTTTAAATGTTTTTGTTTTTTCCCCCCTCATTGTTGTGCTGTAGTTTTTTATTTTGTTTTTTATTGCTTTTTGATGTATTGTAACTTTTTAATCTTTTTTTCTTTTTTTCTGTAATTGTTAAACTTTTAATAAATATCATTTTTTTAAAAAAAGAAAATCAATAACTAGAATACAAAAAAGGGAGGTGTGAGGAAGTCGATGAAACAAGTTAACGAAAGATAAAGATTTGGGAATATTGGATTTGTTTTTACATTTTTTGTTTGCTTTTGTTTTTGGTTTTGATGTATTGTGTGTTTTGTGTTTTTTTTGTTTTTGTTTTTATTGACTTGTATTGTTCAATTCCTTTTTTTTTTGTCTATCTTTTTTCCTTCTCCTTTTTTTTCTCTGTAATTTTAAATTCTCAATAAATATCATTTTTAAAAAAGTCTTTTGGATCTTGGACTATTTTTATTGTGCTTTTAAGACTGATGCTGTCAAGTTCTTAAAGAGATCAGAGAACATGTATATGATTGGCTGCAATATCGCCAGTTGAATGAGGTATTTAAAGAGGACAAAAAGAAGGGATTTAGTTATACTCTCTCTAGATTTTAAAGAGAAATAATAGAGGATAATACCTAACTTTTGAAGAAAGTGTATAATTTACTACTAGAATAGGAAACAAAAGATGAGGAGGTTAAATCTGTAATGATTAAATGGGCACAAGACCTAGGACAATACACAAATGGAAGACTAGGAGAAAGTATGGAAAATGAACTTAAAATTTACTGATTGTATATTGTTAAGAGAATTATATGAAAATGATGTATAGATGGTATATCACACCTGCAAAAATATACAGAACAGGCTACAATAAGTGCTGGAAATGTAAAGAAAAGGAACGTTTTTTTCATATGTGGTGGAATTGCGAGATAGTTCAAAATTATTGGGATATGATTTATAATGAAATTTTAAAAATGTTTATGATAACTTTTGTTAAAAGAGTTTTTTATTAGGTGTTAAAAGCTTTTTTATTAGGTGTTTCAGGTCAAGATCTGCCAAAAGAGAAGAAATTATTTATGTATGCTATGTATGCTATGACAGCAGCCAGGATACTGCTAGCCCAAAGATGGAAAAGCAATGAAATGGCAACAAAAATCAATGGAATATGCTGAAATGGCAAAGCTAACAGAAAGACTCCGAGACAAAGACAATAGAGACTTTAAACAAGACTGGGAACCATTTATGTTGTATCTACAGAAACAATGCAAAGAAATGGACTCAGTGGCAGGGTTTCAGTAAACACTTACAATGAACAAAACACAGAAAATATAAAGATGATGTTCAAATGATAAGAGAACAACAACATTTGATACAAGGAACTCCATATTAAGATATAATAAAGCAAGCAGGGGAAGGTAATACTTTAAAAAAAAACAGAAGAGAAAGTTGAGGGAAGTGGGGGGAATTTGGGGAACTGTATTCTTATTTTTTGTTATCTGGTCTATTATTATGATAAAAATGAAAAACACAATAAAATTATTTTAATAAAAAAAACCCCTGATGCTGTGAAGGGAGCATGACTGGCGATGGGCCTGTGCCCGCTCTGCCTGTGCCCCGAGTTTGCCCAGGGCCCCCCCTTGGGTTAACCCCCCATGGACTGCTCCTCTTCGCCCGCCCGGGCACTCCTCCCACCGAGCCCCGGCCCAAAGACCCAGGAAAGCGGCCCGCCAGAAAGGCTCCCGGGGGTCCTTGGCCTCCCGCCGGGGACGGAGACCCGTCGCGAGCGCATTCCTGAGGGGTTCGGACACGGCTTAGCGGCCTCGTCTTGCCCAAAGCAATCCTCATCCTCCTACTGCTCGGTGGCGGCGGCCCTTTCCCTCCGGGGTCCCGGGGCCTCCCCTCCTCCCTCGCCGCGCGCCGCGTCGCCGGGCAACGGCCAAAGGGGCGGAAGGCGCATGTGCGGCTTGCCCGGCGGGCGGAGAGGCCACGCCCCTTCCCGGGCGCGGAGGGGGGAGGGAGACGTCGGGCGCGTCCCGTTTCTCCCTCGGGCACCTGCGCACGTGGCGCGGCGAGCTTCGCGAACGAAACGTCCCGAGCCAAGCGGGGCGGGACGGAGGCAGCTGCGCCGGGGCTCCGAGCTTGGGGGCTGCGCGGCCAAGGGCGCCTCCTGCTGGCCAGGCCG
The DNA here is from genome assembly GCF_965112155.1 of Podarcis liolepis. Lineage (NCBI taxonomy): Eukaryota > Metazoa > Chordata > Lepidosauria > Squamata > Lacertidae > Podarcis > Podarcis liolepis. The sequence goes on along the minus strand of NC_139560.1, from coordinate 95,156 downwards.
GAGGAGCGCTGGCTCCGCCCGCGGGCGCCCCGACGGCGGGGCGGGGCTGGCCCGGTGGTGAGTCACGGAGCCCCAGCAGGTCCGCCCGGCAGCCCCGCTCGACTCCCCCGCCGCCTCTGCCCACGTGCCGCCGAGCCAGCCCCTCGCCGGCAGGAGAGAGCCTTAACCAGTACCAAAATACATTGCAAGTAGAAAGGAACAATCGTAGTCTCCTTTGGAAGGATTCGCGGAATGGGACGCTGGTCCCGTGAAAAGGGACCCCAAGGCTCATCTAGTCCACCCCCGCAATGCTGGCCTGGTAGCCTCGCAAACGCTCCTCGTCCTCCGAGCCTCAGGATTGTTGGCTCCTGGGTGCTCTCGCCCTGAGACGCCCCACCGGAGCCCGACACGCGTTCTTCTCCGTGGGAATACTTTCCCGGTAGGGCAGGAGCGCGCGAGGGGCTTTCCCCTTCAGGGACTGCCCGGCGAGCGGGGTCCCCGGAGGCGGGAGGGCCCGCCACGAAGCCCCGTCCCCCGCGGGCAGGGCCGGGCCAGGCGAGGGCGGAGGCGCGGGAGGCGGAGGCGGCGCATCAGGAATGTGCCGAGGGAGGGAGGGAGGCGCGCCTTATCTCTCTCTCCCCCTCGGGCCGACTTGGCCGGCCAACTTCGCTCCGCGCCCCGGCTGCCCTGGGTGGAGCTTGGCTCCCGCCCGCGCCGAGGTGAATCAGGCGTCGCGGGAGGAGAGGCAGCGCCGCCCGCTTGCCGGAAAGAGGACCCGCGCCTGCCCCGGCTCACCTGGCAAGGTAAGGCGGGCGCCCCCGACGGGGCCGTCGGACGCTTGGCCGCTCCAGCAGGCGGGCCGGCGAGGGGGCTCGCCCGGTGGGGCAGCCGGGAAGGGCCGGATCCCGGGGCCCCTCTTTCGCGGCGTCTCGGTTTGCCGTCGGGGAAACGGGGCCACCGGCCGCGCGGCATGGGCGACGGGCCGAGGTCCGCGGCGGACGGGCGGTGCTCTCGAGGGGCCAAGGCCGGGAGCAGGAGGCCGGTGCGGCGCGGGGGTGTCCGCCCCCTCCCGGGCCGAGGGAAGGGGGCTGGGCAGGGCCGAGGAGCGTCCGCCTGCTGCGGGGCTGGACTGTCGGGGCTCCTCCGCCGGGCGCAAGGCGACGGGTCCCGGGAGGCCGGAGGGGCGCCCGGTTCCCGGGCCGCGCGAGAGACGGGGCGGCCGCCCGCCCGCCGGCTGGGAGTGCCGGCTCCTGTCCCGACACGTGCCGTTCGGCGTGCCGGGGCAGGCCGGCGCTGGCTCGTTCGCCCCTCGGGGCCCGGCGACCGCGGAGCCTTGTGCGGGGCCGGGCTCCGGCAGGTGCTTGGCCCGGCGAGCTGGGTGCGGCCGCGCTTCGGCGAAGCTCGCCGCCGCCCCGCCTGCCCTTCCCCGGGAGCGGCCGCAAAGCTTCCCGGCCGGGACTCCGCGCAGCGCCTTCCTCTCTCCGCCGACTTCAGGGCAAGCGGCACTTCGGGAAGCGGGGGGGGGGGGGCACCTGTCCGAGATGCTGGAGTTGTGAGTCCTGCAGGGCGGGGGGCTCAGCTGGATGACCCCTGGGCTCCCTGCCAGACCACGATTCTATGGAGGAGCAGGAGGAACTGCTTGCCTGCCTGCCTCCTTCCTTCCTTGAGGGCAGGTGGGCCCGCTTGGGTGCGCCCCCCCCCCGCCTGTCCAGCCTCAAGCCTGGGAGTCATCGGCCCCCCCTCTGCTTGCCAGGGCTCCCCAAAACATTTGCAGGCCAGTGCTCCTCTGAACAAACCCCCCCACACACACACACTTTATCTGGGCTTCAGCTTCTAGCCAGAGAAGTGGGAGAATGGTGGGTCTGTCTCCCAAGATGGAGGAGGAGGGAAGAAGGGGGGGCTGCCCGCTGCAGGCACCTGTGAAGCCCCCTCACCTGCTTTCTCTCCCCCCCCCCAACGTCATTTTGCTCTGGCTAACTTTGAATGAACAGGGCCCACCGTAGTGGTGTCTTGAGTGTAATTTAATTTTTGAATTGAAACAAGAAATGGGTATAATGATAGAAAAACAATCACAAAACAATAAGAAAAGCCAAACTGAGCAGCCTGCTCTAGAGGTCACCAGCTGGTTGCAAGTGTCCTAGTCGCCCCAGGCGAGAGCAGAGACAGGGGCTGGGGCTGAGCATTGGGGCTGCTCCCAAGACCCTCCCACTCGCCCCCCTGCAAGATGCATTTTGGAGCAGGACTTCCACAGAGACTATCACGGGCGGGGGAGATTCACGCAAGAGGAGCCATTGCCTGAAGCTAACACCAGTTTTCTGTCTTGGTGAGAGCTGCAAAATGCACAAGTTGCACACTTTGGAGCCAACCTGAGCCCCATTCTGCCCCATTGCATTTGTGCCCCTTTCTTTGGGAGCCAACATAGCAGTTGCCATCTCCTGTGTAGCCGGATTAGAAAACAGAGTCCCCCTATGGGTTTTTAACTTTTTTAGTTATAATTTCTAGTACAGTGCTACCTCAGTTTACAAACTTAATTGGTTCCGGAAGTCCGTTCTTAAACCAAAACCGTTCTTAAACCAAGGTGAGCTTTCCCTAATGAGGCTTCCCGCCGCCAGTGCTCTTCCACCGTTCGGATTCCGTTCTTAGACCGAGGTAAAGTTCACAAACCGGGACACTATTTCCGGTTTTGCGGAGTTTGTAAACCAAATCGTTCTTAAACCGGACTGTTCTTAAACCAAGGTACCACTTAGACCCAAAGTCTAGAATGTATTACAGATCTATTTGGCCACCTTTTTGTCTATGCTCCACACCAGTATTTCATACATGTGTTGTGTGATGATTTTGTTTTATGCTTGGTTTTCAATTTCAATTTTTAAAAGTAACGTTTTAGGATTGTGTTGTGAGGTAGTCAAAAGGATATTTTGTGGAACTGGATATTGTGGAACTAGAAAAGGTTCAGAAAAGAGTGGGGTGAGAGGGAACCTTCTTTCATATGAGGTGGACATGTAGAAAGGTAATAGTATATTGGGAAATGATTTATAATGAGTTGAAAAAATGTTTAAGATTATTCCCCCCCCCCCAAAAAAACCTGAGTCCTTTTTACAGGGAATAATCTAGCCAGAAATTCCTAGGTGTCAAAAAAGGTTATTTATGTGTGCAACAACTACGGCCCATGTTTTGTTAGCCTAAAAATGGAAAGTGAGCAAGGTCCCAACTAAAGAGGATTGGCAGCTTAAGATGATAGAATATGCAGAATTTGCAGATTTATCACATAGAATAGGACAGCCAGAAGGACATATATTTAAAGAAGAGTAGAAAACATTTATTGAATATATGGGAAATAACTACACAGCTGAAAACGCAGGCAGCATTAAGAGAAATTCAACAGTGTATATAATATTTGATTGATGTAAAAGTGGAAAACGGATTTCAATGGTTATAGTAAAATATGCAGGAACATATGATATGTAAAATGAACCATGCAAGGAGAAGAAGATAAGTCTTTGGATATTTTGAAGTTTGTAAAATGTTTATTTTGAAATGTAAAATTGAAAACTTAATAAAAAATATTCTAAAAGTAAAGAGAAGAAAAGAGTGGAGCAAGTCCTCTAGGAGGAAAGGTTGCAATATTTGGGGCTTTCTAGCGAAGGGGGAGTAGTGATAGATTTGAACAAGGGGTATAAAATTATGTGCATTGGGAGGAAGTGAATAGGGAGAGGTCTTCATCTGTTTTAAAACTGGAGCTTGGAGTTGTCCAGTGCAGCCAAATGTTGGAAGATTTCAGGACGTACGAAAGGAGGTACTTTTTGCATCGCAGTATTGAATGGGTTCCTGCAAGGTGTAGCGTTGGCCCCCAACTTGGATGGCTTTACAAGAGGATGGAGGAGGAGGAGGAGGCCAGTTGTTGGGAATCACAGGCAGGGAGAAGAGGGCTGCCTTCTGGTCCTGCTAGCAGCCCACCTCCAGCTGCACATGAGGGAGTGCCCCCCTCCATTTATAGCTCTCCAGGTGGCTGCATTTGTTTATTGGCACAGAGGAGCCAACCTGTCTTGTCTTATAAGAGTGGGGTGACCGAGGCAAAGGCAGGTTTGTGAGAAGCTGGGCAACCCACTTTTGTGAGCGCTGCTTCCTCTTCAGGGTCCTCTGTGGCTTTATTTATTTGCTGGCCAGGTTCTTGGTTGCATCAGGAGCTGAAAGGAGGGACACCCGACCGTTACAGGGAACTTGCCAAGGGCTCCCACTTTGGCCTGGCCCCCTACTCCTTGCCCACCACCCGCCAGGAGGCTGCTCTTATCCTGCTCTCAGTCATTGGGTGGGAGGAGCCTGGTGGGTGACCAAGACTGTGCCCCTTCAGCCCCAGAACAAGAGGGAAGTGTGCACCCCGTTCAGAAGAGCCCGCGTTTCCTTGGGGGCTAGCAACTTGTTGTGTTAAACCCAAAGCTGAGGTGGTTAAGGTGCCAAATTCTGCACCAGCCTTTGAAATGTGAAGCCTCAAATGTGTCCACAGAATGTAGGCGGAGGCCTCTAAAGTAATGGAGAAGTTATATGTGTCATGGCTGCCTGGAAACTCTGTGGTTAACGTGGCCTTGGGATAATTCTTCCCTCTCTATGCAGGCACCCAAGCAAAGCCCCGCTTAGGCCATTGGCTTCAGAGGCGGAGAGGGGTCTGCTTGTCCCACGGGGGGAGGGGGTCTCTGTCTGGCCACCAGCTGCTTCCCCAAGACCCTCATGTAAGAGGGTCTGGAACAGTCCTGTGGCGTCCCACTCCCCCTTTGCCCATCACGCCCCTGCTTGGTGGGAAGTGGGGCTCTGCCCCCCTTTGGGGGAATTTCTAAGAGGGGTATGAGAGCATGTGGCTGCACAGGAAGTAGCACCCAGAGGAATGCAGGGCTGTGTTTGTGGGGGAAAGGCCCAGCGGGGGGGGCGGCGCTCCATGAGCCCCCTGCTCAGAGCAAGGCAGACGTGCTTCCCTGGCCTCCTGCCTCGGAGGAAGAGCAGGGAGCTGAATTTCGCACTCCCAGGGGCAGCCCTGGCACATGTATTGCTGGAAGGATGGCGAGGCAGCTGCCCACCCTACCATGTCCCTAGCCCAAGGGCAGAAGGCTGGCCACTGTGAGAACAGGATGGTGGCCTAGATGGGCCACTGGCCTGATGTCCTGATGTCTCGTCTTCAGATGAAGAGCTCAAGGCCAGCCTGAGCCCCAAGCAGGACCCCCCTCACCTGGGAGGGGGGCGTTTTGGTGCTGTGCTGGGACTGGGGGGTTTCCGGCCACCAGGTGCCCGCCTGTGTTCTGTGGGGCAATGGCATTTGCTGGCAAGTTGGCCTTTGCAAGGCAGCCTGTATTCCTGAAGAAGCTTGACTTGCTGGGTCAGGAGATTCCCCCAGCTGCTGAGTCCAACCAGCCGCACCCCTGGAGGCAGGTGTGAGGGGAGGCCATCCTTTGGCTTCCCGCGATCCTCTCTCTGGCTGCGCTTGGGCCCAGCCAAGGGCTGCCCCCCCCACCCCACCCTCTCTCTCAGTTTCCATGCAGCTGGGTGTGTCGGAAGCTGCCAAGCCAGTTTCGCAAGGGAGCACCCGGTGGTGCTGGGAACCAGCCGCAGCAGCTGCAGCACGTAGCAACAGGCCCTGCTGGTGCAGGCCGGGACAGGAAGGAGCAGCTCCAGAGCCCAGCGGACGAGGCCCTGGCAAGAGCCCGGGCTCTGGGGCTGGCGGAGGGGCTGCCAGGACCATCACTTGCCAGAGCAGGTAGCCAAGCCAGGGGCGGAAGGAGACTTTCTGCTTGAGGGAAGCCGTCCTGAAGCACAAAGGCCAGCAGGACCCCAGTCAGCAAAGCCAGGCGGGTCCCCTCCGGTGGGCACAGGGCACCTCTGGAGCTTGCCTTCAACGCTCGGAGTTGGCGTGGCTCCCCCAAGAGCCTGGAGCTGAGCAGTTTCCTTTTGTTCTTGGCAAGCTGGAAGGTGAGCAGCCAGAATCAGGAGGGGCTGCGCTTTGTGTGTCCCCACCCCAACACCCCTCCTTTCTCGCTGGGTGTACATTTAGTGCCAGCAACACTGAGCCCTGAGGAAAACCTGGGGCTCCCAGTCTTAAGTGCGCTGGAGATGGCAAGGTCTGAGAGGCTTCTGGGAACACAGGAAAGGAATGGAGGAGTTTTTTTTGGGGGGGGGGGCAGCTGGCCAGCGCATGGCCAGGGAAGCCGCTGCATGAGCAATGGGCTGTTGGTCAAGTCTAGTGATGTTAAATTCTCAAGAATAATCTTTTGGAGAATATTCTTGAGAATATTCTCAATCAATGAGAATATTAGTGAATTTTCATTTAAAATAGGAGAATATTCATTTTAATGCATTGAAAATGATATAGTAAGGTGATGGCACCAGTAATGGTCATGTTAAGGTTTCGTCTGAGGAAACTCAGTAGTTAAATCATATTTTATTCTTCCATTAGAACATGTACATGTTATAGGACAAGTCAAAAAATACAATTGGCATGTTAAGGTTTGATACAAGTAAATTCAGTAATAGGCTATCTTGTGCTTCTGATAGTTCTAACACAGTAACTGTTTTGGTGTCTAAAACACAGCTTGTTAAATAAAACTATATGCATACATATAAAAAAGAAGCCATTGACATTAAATGCATCATCATTATATGATAATATATTTCAGTATGTCAGTCTCTGATAAATATCACCATGTACCATTGAATGGCACTGCAAAAACCAGTTACTGGCACTAAATAAAATATAGAAATGTCAACTGTTTAAATCAAGGCCACCTCACATGCTGTTACACATAGGCCTAGGTACTTTAAGTGTATAAAGCATTAAAACTACCTTCTGTAAAAAATAAATATGTATGGTCACTGTATGGCAAAGAATTGCTAAGAATAAGGTCACACCAAAATAAAAGGCTATTACATATGGTTGAAATACATACAAATCAAAATGTTCACCAAATTAAATGAATAGCATTTTTAAAACAAACAAAAAATGTTTTCTGTAGCTCACATTTCAGAACTGCCAATGGTGAATGACAAAGTGCTTAGTAATGTAACTGAATTTTAAAAAATCATTATTCATTACTTACACTGGCAGTATCACAGCTTGAGTTATTTACTAGATTTTTAAAAATGTGGGGTGTAAAACTGGTTCTTACATTAGAATTTATAGTTTGTGGAGAATATTCTCCGGAGCATATTCTCGCCTCACCTCACTAGTCAAGTCATCATCCTTTGGGCTCCTGCTGAGGTGGGCAAGGCATAGGGCAGGAGACCCTGGGCAAGCAAGGGTCAGGTGGTGCAGGCGGGAGGGATGGGGCTTCCTTTAGCTAATGGCAAGCAGAACAGGTGTGGCTTCTAGGTAGAAGAAAGCAAGCCCCCTAACCCTGAATGCACCCCCTGTGGTACTACAGTGGTACCTCGGGTTATAGACGCTTCAGGTTACAGACTCCGCTAACCCAGAAATATTACCTCGAGTTAAGAACTTTGCTTCAGGATGAGAACAGAAATCGCACAGTGGCGGCAGCGGGAAGCCACATTAGCTGAAGTGGTGCCTCAGGTTGAGAACAGTTTCAGGTTAAGAACGGACCTCCAGAACGAATTAAGTTCTTAACCCGAGGTGCCACTGTATAGTTCTCCCCCTTTATGGTGGGCCATGGGGAAATGTAGCTGGCTGTTCAGGTGAGAACAAGATGTTCATAAGGTTTGAAATTTTAATGAAACAGCAACGTTCATTTCTCATTGGCCAAATAAAGTGCGCATCCCCCCCCTCCCCGATACACATATTGCTGAAGCCAGAAGTGGAGCCTCAGAATAAAAACGTGAGCCGTGCATTGCCAGAAGAGGCTGGCTCTAATCAGTGGGGATCTTCGGAGGAAGTCAGAAGTCTTTGCTTCTCTGTAGCCTGTGGGGCATATTTAGCAGTCCTGTGGGGCATGTGATAATCAGTGCCAGCCAGTACAAATGAAGTTTTGCTTGGGGGGGGGGGTTCTTACTGATCCTCCCATTGGGGGCTCAAGATACTGAGTCCTCAGATCTGAACTAAGGGGACATTCTGCCCAAAGTGTCTCAAAACGGCTTTGACTGTTTCCCAACTTGCCACTTGGTCCCCTCACACCCCCCCCCTTTGCCTCCCTCCCTCGTAAGGAGCTGAATCTGAACATGTCCAAGAGCCCCCTCAGCCGGCGTGAGCAGATAAGAGACAGGTGGGGGCACTTTCGCTGGAAGAACAGCGAAACCTTTCTGGACCCTCTTGGAACAGCCCCCGGGTCATTTGTATGTCAACATTATATGCCTGTCTCTCCCTGGGCCATTCAGAATCAAAAGTATTGTAAACCGCCCTGTGATCCTCAGATGAAGGGCGGTAGAGAAATGATGGTAGTAGTAGTAGTAGTAGTAGACCTGGTGTGCTCAGAGGCCAATAGAGCCAACAGTGATGGAAAGCAAATGGAGAACTGCCTTCAGCTGAAAAAAGGTGACTGTTGCTGCAGACTTGGACTCCATCTCATCCCCCTAACTTTCCAGTTTTAAAATTGTGCAGTGCTTGTCTCAGTGCTGTGACGTCCAAATGGGCCCCACAAATTCTCCTTGGAGCAGTCAGGGAACCAGTTTGCCTTGCATCTTCCAGTCTGGGAAGCCTTGGGAGCCCCACGGACTGTCAGAACTGTGGCTCTGAGATGTGTGGACCAGGACAGGACGCTAGAACATGGACCTCTGCCCTTGAGGGGCGTTCACAGACCCCACCTGGTATATGGCAGGAGATGCCAGCCTCAGCATGCAGTGAAATGGGGTGGGAGGGGCAGAACTCTGAACTGGATCAGAAGAGAAATATGGACCTGAGGCACCAGTGAAGGAGGAGGGCTGGTGGTGGTGCCCCCCCTGCTGGACACCCGCCCTCACCCACAGCCCCCTGCCCCCAGGGACTCACACGCCAACCAGGGTTCTCTCTTGTAATTCACATACAGCCAGATCTCACCTTATGCTGGTTTTTCATACACAATGACGACTTTATGCAGAAAATTAAAATAATACATTAAAAGGGGTGGGAGAGCAGGAAAACCAGAAGGGCTGACTGAGAGCTTGCAGGAGTCCTCATGCAACCTCCCCATTCCCCTGGTGGGCACAGGGGGCAGCATGGCCCAACTGGCAGGGCTGGCCCAATACATTTGAACACCTGAGGTGGACCACAAAATGGCGCCCTTCTCACTGCCAGGGAAGAAGGGGGAAGGAAGAGCTCCATTAGGAACAAGGAGGAAAGAAAGCTCAACCTTGAGACCTGCTGCCCCAGTGGCTGCTGCAGCCAGAGGCCTCCAGAGTGGGATGACGGGGGGGGGGTCAGGGAGAACCATTCCAGTCGCTGCTGCTTATTATTATTATTTTGTCAAAGAATGTGGGAAACCGTTACTTCTTCTTTTTATGCTTTATTGAAGTTAAAAAGAAACAACAAAGTTTTTTTCCAGAAAAAAGAAAACAGTTGTAGTACTGGTAATTAAATCAAATCACATTGAATTCTTCTTACATCTATAGCGACTTCCCATCACCCCATCATGCATCGCTTATTCAATCTAATGCACTATTCATTTTCTTTTGTTAATTTTCCTTAATTATTATCCACCCTACCACAGAAGTCATTCAAAGGCCTGCCATTGACATCATGCTATTACAATATTCCTTAATTTTCAAAACAAGTTCTCCTTTCCAATTTGTGGCGATTAATATTCTTGCAGCTACCGTGGCGTACAAGAATATTTCCTTTGCTTTTTTAGGTATATCTCTGCCTAGTATCCCCAGGAGGAAAGCCTCCGGGTTTTTTTTATAAAGGAAACCTTAAACATCTTTTTGAGCTTGTTGTAAATGACACCCCAAAATTCCTTTATATTCTGACAGTTCCACCACATATGTAGCATTGAATCTTCCACTTCCCCACATCTGCAACATTTACTCGAGGTATTTCTATACATTTTAGATAGTTTTAGTGGCGTTAAGTACCAGCAGAATTGCATCTTCATAAAATATTATTTTGAAGTGTAACATGCGGTGAACTTCATGTCTACCTTCCATAGTTTTTCCCAGGCATCCATAGGGATGTTGTGGCTAAAGTCTTGAGCCCATTTAACCATTACTGATTTTGCCTCCTCTTCCTTGACTTCCCAGTCAAGGAGGAGTCGGTCCATTTTGGAGAGAGCTTCAGTTCTTTTTCCAATCTGGAGGGTTCTGTCTCAAAGCCATTTCTTTCGTTGAGTTTAAATATCTCATGAAGTTGGTGATATTGTAACCAACCTGACAGGTGTGCCCTGATTTCTTCAATTTTTTAAAATTTCAACTGATTTTCTTCTTCTTTTAACAATACTTTATATGTTGGGCAATTCCCTTTCATATTTTTCTTCTTCACTGCCAGTGCTTCTGGGGCAATATCCGAATGGATTTTTAGGTTTGAGCAGACCTTTGTATTTTGCCCAAATCATATATAGGGGTTTCCTTATAATGTGGTCTTAAAATTTTTGTGTGTACCTTGACCATATTGTAGCCTAAGTAGGCATGCCAGCCATAGTGATTGTCATGCCCTTCCATATCTAGAAGGTCTGTGTTTTGTAATATACACCATTCCCTGATCTAGGAGAGACACGCTGCCTCATAGTAGAGTTTCAAATCTGACAGGGAAAAGCCTCCTCTTTCTTTAAAATCAATTAATAATTTGTGTTTAATCCTGGGGTTTTCCCCCTGCTAGATATATCTTGAGATGTCTCGTTGCCTGTTTCCCAAATCACAGGAATCGTCTGAAATAAAAAGCATTTTTGGTAAAACATTCATTTTAATGGAGGATATTCTCCCCCAGAAAGATAAATTTAATCTGCTCTGTATTTCTAGATTTCTTTTTATCTCCATCCAGGTCTTAGTGTAGTTATCTTGAAATAGGTTATTATTTTTTGCCAAGATCCATATTCCCAAATATTTTCTCTTTTTGCAGATCTTCAAGTTCGAGACATTTTCTAGATCAGGGGTGCTCAAACCTTTCCCAAAGAGGGCCAGATTTGATGAAGTAACATGCATGAAGGCCAACCAGAGTTGTTGACCTTTTTCTTTTTTTTCTTTTCTTTTTCTTTTCTTTTTCTTTTTTTGATTGAAGTTGTTAAGTTTTTGAGCTTTTTTTACCATTTTACCCCTAGGTTATGGGGGTCGGATTGAGTCGACCGGTGGGCTGGACTTTGGCCATGCTTGTTCTAGATCATCTCTTTCCTGTTTAGTTTGATTCTTGACCAAGACCTTTGTTTTAGAGCTGTTTAATTTGAACCCCACTACCTACCCAAAATTCGTTTCTAATACCTTTAATAAACTTTCTTTTGGGTTCTCTGTCATTATAATAAGGTCATCGGCAAACGCCTTTAGTTTATATGCTTTCTCTCCTAATGTTATTCCTTTTATGTTTTGGTCTTCCCTTATTTTTTTATTCAGCATTTCCATTACCAGAATGAATATTAGCGGGGATAGTGGACACCCTTGCCTTGTCCCTTTTCTTATTACACAGTCTTCTGTAATGTTGCCATTGATAATAATCTTGGCCTGTTGATCAGAGTATATAGCCTCAATTCCTTTACAAAACTGTTCACCAAGCTATAATAGCTTGCGGGTAGGCCATCTGGGCCCAGGGGCTTCCCTGATTTCGCTTTTTAAATTGCCTGTTGAACTTCTAATGCGGTAATAGGAGAATTTAGGAGGCTGATTTTCTCCTTTAGAATCTTTGGTAAGTTGTTCTGCTTTAGGTATTCTTCTTTTTTGTCGCGATTTTCTGTTCCCTCCCTGTATAGCTCTCTGTAAAAACTTATAAAACTTCTGTTTATTTCCTTGGGTCATCTGTTACTCTTTTCTCTGATTTTAATTTTGTTTATGATCCTTTCATTCTGCTTTTGTTTTTTAAGTTGCCAAGCTAATAGTTTGCCAGGTTTATTTGCAAACTTAAAGCTTCCATGTTTTAGCAACTTGATTTTCCATTCAATCTCTTGGTTAATAGTCATTGAGAATTGTGTCTGGAGCATTTTAATATTTTGTTTGATTAGTTCACTGTCCGGGTTATTAAATAATTCTTTTTCATTTTTCCCAATTTCTTCCCATATCACTTTCCATTTTTGTTTAGTTAGGATATGTTCTACTCTGTTTCTCTTGGCTTTATCATTAAGTCCATTTACATTCCCGGTGGCAATCTTTTAAGTTCATACTTTAATGTATCTTCACTTCACAGAAATAAAAACAGTAAATACACAATATAAACAATTTATTAACGCTCTTGAGTGATGCTTAAATCACTCCTTTTGTCCAATCTCTCTTTAATTTCCTTCTGTTGACGTTGCCGCGTCCGTGTCGTCCACTCCTCCCACTAGTTGTTTTCCCCCTCACATTTCCTTCTAATACTTCCTCCAGAATTTGTTGGTGTCTTCCGCCATCAAGCACTTTCGTCTCTTTCCTTTAAAAAAGGAGGAGATACTCTCTGGGAATTCTGTAAACTATAGAGTTTGCATTTGGGGCTTCGGCAAGAGGTTTGTAGCTGTCTCTTTTTCCAAAGCCTAACAGGGTTTTCCTTAAGAATGACAATGTCTCTTTCATCTATTCTCAGTTTCCTTTTATTGTTCATTTGCAGCACTTTGTCTCTGGTGTCAATTGATGTAAAGGACACCAGGCACTCACCAGGCCACTTATTAGCTCTGGCTAGCTACACTTAATCTAATTCTGAATATTTTTTCTATACCTTGAGACGTCACCTGTTCATCCAAATCTAACCTCTTGGCCAACTCTTTCGTAATTTTCTCCTCAATCTGCTCCTCTGGGACACCTCTGAGTCTTTAAATCCTCCCCCTCCTTTGCATCTGTAATGTTGCTATTGCACCCAGTGCTGCTTCCTGCGTTTCTTTCAGTTCTGCGGTCTCTTTTTTATCTTGTCACACTCCCTTTTCACTTCCTTACTCTCATTCTGGGTCGTCTTAGCTGCCTCTTATAGATTTTGGGACTTGCATTTAAGGTCTTGGACTATTTTTGTTAATTCCACTTTTTTGTTACCAAATCATTCATCTGACTTGATAGTTCCACAATAATTTTGGCATTTTGATCAATTTTGCTTCCCATTCAATTAATTTTGCATTGTCATTCATATATTTTTTCATATCTATTATTTTCCTTTTAAGATCTAAAATGCTTTAATATCCATGCTCGACTCAAGCTCCGTTGCAGAGCTTCTTCTGCCTCCCATGAGGACCATTCTGGCTTTGTGTGGTTTTGCTTATATGCACGATAGTCAGGAAGAGCCCCTGTGTCAGGCTGGGCCTGCCCCTCTGCCCCTCCTGGGCCAGCGGCATTGGAGGAAGCTGCCTCCCCCCGCTGGGAGGTTCCGTCCTGGGTGATCCTGCCGGATGCTGGATTAGGAGAGGGAGGGAGACGGGCTCTCTGCCCTCCTCTTTCTCCATACCATCCAGGATAGAATAATAAAACCACAGAACATTAGAGTTGGAAGGGACCCCCAGGGGTCATCCAGTCCAACTTCTTGCAATGCTCCCATCAAGCTGTACCCCCATTTTATACTGAATATTTATATCTTGCTCTTGGTACTTATGAATGAAAATTATTTTAGTAATTTGGAACTCCGTGTATTGTATGCATAAGGCGCATTTATGGCTTTTATGTATTTATGTATTTTATGTACTATGGCATTTATGCATTTATGTACTTTATGGCTTTTATAAGCATCTTTGAGTTTATTTTATGAAGAAAATTAGGATACAGATCTTAAAAATAGCATAAATGAATTGCCAGGGAGCTGAACGGGGACGTAGTTGTGGCCAGATGCACTCCTTGTTGAGTTTTGCAAACAGTGTGTAGAAACAGTAGCTAAGTCATTGATTTGTGAGTTGCCCTGGGCCTGTTCTGCTGTGACACGGCTGCCTCTTCCCTCCGCAGTGCCCCCATCTGTCGCCATGGCTCGCCGGTCTCAGAGCTCTTCGCAGGGCGACAACCCCCTGGACCCCAACTACCTCCCACCCCACTACAAGGAGTACTACCGCCTCGCTCTGGACACGCTGGCCGAGGACGGGGAGGAGAACTACCACCGCTTCCTGGCCGAAGAGGGCGCCCCAGACTTCCTCTGCCCCTCGGAGGTGGAGCACATCACCCAGCACATCCAGAAGCCCCAGTATGCCCATCAGGAGGGCGGGGCTGGCAGCACAGACTCCGGCCCCCACGACACAGACATGGACGGCTCCTCTGGCACTTACTGGCCCATGAACTCCGACCTGGCCGTTCCAGAGCTGGACCTGGGCTGGCCTATGGTCTTTGGGTTTCGAGGGACGGAGGTGACCACTCTGGTGCAGCCCCCACCCCCAGACAACCCCAGCATCAAGGAGGAAGCGCGCAGGATGATCCGGGCGGCACAGCAGGTGAGAGATCAGGAAGGGGGCTGTGGAAAAAGGACCCTGGCAGGAGCCCAAAGGCGGACGGGCGGGAGGAAGGAAGGGGAAGGTGGGCAGGATCCAGCCGTTTCTGACATGGCTGCTGCCGTGAAAGCTCTCTGCCCTGAGCCTTTGGGGGCTCCCTGATGTCCATGCTGCCAGTCCTTAAGAAGGAGCTGCATTGGCTCCCAGTTCAGACAGGGCACTGAATGCTTTATGGGCCTGGCCAGGCAGCGGACGTGGCAGCAGTTATCGGTAAGCACTAGGGGTGACCAGGGGTCATGGTGGGAAGAGCTAGCGGCATTTGCTGCTGTGATGAACCAGTTATCAAAGCCCATTTCACAGAAGGCAGAGTGGTGTGACTCAGAGACGTGTAACTTGCCCAAGAGCCTGAGAGCAGTGGAACTTGCTTGAGCGAAGCTGCACAGGTTGTTCTCTGTGTTGAATGAGTATCCCTCTTTTTCCCGCGTGGCCAGATGCTAAGGAGGCGGTGGCTGCTATGCTTTAGTGGTGGATGAGGGCATTTCAGATGGCATGATCAGCTACACTTCCAAAAGATTGTGTGCCTGCTTTTCATTGAATCCGGGGCTCAAAGCAGTTTTCAAAATGGAAACATACAGTCTACAAAATTTAAAACACAGATTGACATCATAGATTAAAACATCAGAACAACATTCATGGTGCAAAGACTTTCTCAAATAAAACAGTTTTAACATAGCAGGAACGGTGTCTGCCGGATTTCAAGTGAGAGGGCGCTCCATCAAGCTGCCCCCCCCCCCCCGGGCACAGCAGTTCCCTCTTCTATGCAGTGATTAAAGGAAGTTGCAGGAGTCCCTTGCATCCGCCTCCCTCCTCCCACACTCATTGTCTGCCTTCACCTGTCCCCCTCCACCTTAAGGCTCCATGGAACTTGCTTCATTCTGTCCTAACTAAATGAGTGGACTCCCACCCTTACGTGCTCCTGATCTCAAATAAACACACAGGAGTAACAACAAGCCCTTCAGAGGCAGCTCAAACACTGAGACAAATTGGATAGTTATAAAAATGCTTAATCAAAGGCCACAATTTCCACTTTTTGTATACACATCCACCCCAAAGTGTAATAGGAAATAAATATATATATATATATTGTTTAAAAAAATGCTTCCCAAGCCTCACACTTTCCCTTTTTAAAGCTTATTGGTGAAATTTGAGATCGGAACAGAGATCTGTTCCAAGACTATTATGCGCACCTTTTGCAAAAATAATAAAAAGAAATAGAGAAAGGAGGAACGTTACGGAGGAGTGTTGTAATGGAAGAGCTGACACCCCTTAACTCACATGTTGTACATGCCTGTCCTATCATGTCCATTAAGCAGAGGAAAAAGCAGCAGCAGCAGCAGCAGCACTCCTTGCTGTGCTCCTTAGCAGGCGGCATTCAGAGGTTTCTGACCCTGGTAGCCACTGAAAATTAACAACAACAACAAAGCCTCCCTCTGAAAAAAGTTGTGAGCTCTGTTGCACCTGAGATTTCCCAGGCTGACTCTCCCCCACCGCCATCTTGTCTTCTAGTAGTAAGCAGAGCAGATCCTCCCGCCCAAAGTCTGATCATGCCCAGCAGGGCACAGATGCACTTACCACAGTGGTTTTCAACCAGTGTGCCGTGGCACCCTGGGGTGCCTTGAAGGATGGGCAGGGGTGCCACGGGCAGCACTGCTCTCTGTCCCTCTTTCCTTCCCTCCCTCCTCTGATGCCCTCTCTTGTCTCTGCCTCCCCAAGGCTTGCCCAGCTGTTTGTTTCAGCAGCCCTGGCTACAAGCTCCCCAGGAGAATGCTGCCTCTGGGGCTGGCCAGGGGGTGCTTCCCAGGCCCCTATAGGGCAGTGTGAGGAGGCACCTCTCTTGGGGGTGGGGGGGCAGCTCAGAGACCGGGGTGGCAGCGGCAGCTGCCCAGAAGACTCCCAAGGGGAGGGGAGGGGAGGCTGAGGGAAGACTCCACAAGGGACGATTTGCAAAATGACAGCAGTCTGGCAAAGCAGAAATACAGGAAGGGGTTTTACTTTTTGAGGCTACAAAGGAGAGAGACGGAACATGCACACAGGGCTTCCAGATATTTGGAGGGTGCTAAGCAAGGGCTTCTGAGGTAAAGGAAGATATGGGGCTGCCTAGCTAGCTAGAGGAAAGGATCCATTGTAAATGGTTTCAACTGACGTTAACATTGCATTTTTATATTGTTGTAACCCACCCTGGGACCAAGTGATGAAGGGAAGGTAAGAAATCTAATCATCATAATCAATAATAGTAATAAAGCTGGGCTTGTTAGTTATGGGCCACCGGGAGGTGGTGCTGATCTAGAGGGATGTGCTGTTGGGGGGGGGGTCCCTCTTCCTGCCTGCCTGCCTCCCCCACCCACCCCAGGAGCCCTCCTACGGATTTGACTGTCTGCCACGTCCCTGGTGCAGATTCTGTCTTCTCCGGAGGTCAGTTCCACACAATGCAGAAGTCGGGCCTTTGCTGTGGTGGCTCCCCAGCCCTTGGAATTCCTTCAACTTGGAGACCAAGACAGGCTCCTTTTCAGCACCTCCCAAAGACCTCCTCCTTCCAACAAGCCTTTCACATTGAGATTCTTCCAAGCCTGCAATTGTATTAGAGCTGCTTTTGAGAGATGTTTATTTGCTATCATTTCTTGCTTGCTGCTCTGGGCTTCTTTGGAAGGAAGAGCAAGATAGGAATGTGATTATATATGAGAACTGTGAGGGGAATTTCCTGGCCTTTTCAGTCTAGGTATAAATGGGGTTTGGGGCCGGGGGGGGCAGGCTGCTATGCACAAAGCTGTCAGCTTTGGGGCTACTGTTGAATCTTGTCAGTTATTAATTGCTTCCATGTATAGACTGCTTATTATCAGTAGATCCTTCTTTTGTTATTAACGTTTTGCTATTGACATTTCCAAAAACAAAGCCTTCCACCCCCAAGGGGCCCAGCAGAGAAGCCCCCCCCCCCCGCTTCCTGTGAGCTCTGGCTCTGGCCAGGGAATGGGAGGTCAAGGGCAGGTGCGGGAGAGAGGGGCTGAGCCCTGCCAGGGCACCTGAGGCTGCTCCCAGGAAGTCAGTCCTCTGGCTTCCCAAGATGGAAAGAGAGTCCTGTGAGGTGCTAACCTGCCCTTTTGCCTTCCCTCCAGGTGGTTGCCATAGTGATGGACGTATTCACTGATGTGGACCTGCTGGGAGAAGTGCTGGATGCTGCAGCCCGCAGGGTTCCTGTGTACATCCTGCTGGATGAGATGAATTCCCAGCTCTTCCTGGACATGGCAGCCAAGTGCAGAGTCAACCTCAACTACGTGGAAGTAAGCACAGCAGGAGGGGGCAGGGGCTCCCATGGGGCAACGTGGCACTAGGACACAGGGTGCAATTTTGCGCCCCTTTGGTACCCCAAAACCCAAGCCCCCCAAACAGTGCAGGCGGCTCTGAGAACACCAGGAGAGCCTGGCTGTTGGATCAGGCCCAGGGGAGCCCGTTGGGTCCAGCATCCTGTTCTCACAGTGGTTGACCACCAGTGAGACCCGAGCACGGCCACACTCCCTTCCTGGGGTCTCCAGCAACTGGCATTCAGAAGCATTGCTGCTTCCAGCTCTGGAGGCCAAGCTGAGCCGTTGTGGCTCAAGAATCATAGAATGGTTGAGCTGCAGAGATAGAAGGACCCCGAGGGTCATCCAGTCGATGGCCCTTGTGGTCTCTTCCAACTCTATGATTCTATGATTCAGTCCAGCCCCTGCAGTGCAGGAATCTCAGCTGAAACATCCCTCACAGGTGGCCACACAACCTCTGCTTAAAAACCGCCAAGGAAGAAGAGTCCACCACCTTCTGAGGGAATCCGTTCTGCTGTCAAAAAGTTCTTCATAAGGTTTAGTTGGAATCTCCCTTCCTGTTGGTTTGAATCCATCCGTTCGGGTCCTGACCTTTGGAGCAGCAAGAAACAGTTTGTTCCATCTTTCATGCGACAGCCAGGAGCCATCATTTGCCCTCTCCTCCTCCAGGAGTTTGTCCGTTCCTTGTTTAAAGCCATCCACGGTTTTAACAGGGCTCTGCAGGAAGAAGGACTTCTTTTTGTCCTGAATCTTCCAACATTCAGCTTCACTGGGTGTCCATAAGTAGAAGCTCTATGAGAGAGTGGAGGAAACCATGCAGCAACGCGCGCACACACACACACACACACACACCCCGCACTGATTTCTGCATTGCAGAGGGTTGGATTCGATGACCCCAGGGATCCCTTCCAACTCTGCCTCTTTGGAGCCTGCAGCTGAACGGCAGTGGCTGCCTTGGGGATTTTGCTGCCTGATACCTCTCTTGCCTTGCAGTTCCTCCGGGTGAGAACAGTTTCCGGCCCCACCTACTACTGTCGCACCGGGAAGTCCTTCAAGGGGCATGTGAAGGAGAAGTTCCTGCTGGTGGATTGCATGGTGGTACTGAGCGGGAGTTACAGGTGAGTGGAGGGCAGGTGAGCAGGGCAGAGGCCACAGGTGGCTTGACTCCTTCCTGCTGCAACAGACTTCAGCTGAGACGGCCGCCTGGGCAACTGAGGGCTGTGATGAGCCTTAGGAGGGAGGAGGAAGTGCAAATGGCCACCCAGCTGCCCCAAAGGAGGAGCCTTGGGGTGGAGAGGGCCAGCCATGGGTGGGGAAGCTGGCCAGGATCCTAAGTCAGGAGGGCAAGCAGAAATCCATCCACTCTTGGAGCAACTGGGCCTTGCAGCAAACTTTGGGTGTCCAGGCAGAATCTCTCAAGGCAGAGCAGGAGTCAGGCATTTCCCATTCCCCTTGCTGGGCCAGAGCTCTTTGGGTCACAGTAGTGGGGAGGCCCTGTCCAGTTCCCACAGAGACCTTATGGAGGATGGGGGGGGGGGTTCATAAGAGAAATAGCAGAAGTAGGTCTGCCTTTTGCTGTTGCAGGACTCCAGTTCTCATTGCGCGGCCTTGGGCTTGGATGTGACTCGCACAAACAACCCGTCCCGACTGTAATTCTCCTTAGATTATAAGGCTCTGGCTTTGTACGTTCTTATGTGGAATAGTTATATTCTGCCTTTTAATTTGAAAGACCATCCAAAGGAATTTCAGCATTAATACAACATCACTAACAAGTAGACATCACTAACAAGTAGACATTATTCTGCTTAAAAGCAGGCGCTGCTCAAGGCCCTCTGGAACTAGAGGCAACCGGCAAGATATTAAGGGGAAACGGCAGCAATAAGGAGCCCTCCCCCCAATTCCAGGCCGTTGAAGGCACAGGCAGAGTTATTTTAACCTGGCACCTGATATCTCTGGGGAGGGAGCTCCACAAGGGGGAGGTCACCCTCTGGGAGTGGTGCCCACTGTATCCTGTGGGTACAGGGAGGAGGAGGAGGCATCTCGCACCTGCCCTGCGAGGCAGAGTGGCCACTCGCAGCAGTAACGTGCCCATCTCTTGCCTGCTTCTCCACAGCTTCATGTGGTCGTTTGAGAAGATCCACCGGAGCATCGCCCACATCTTCCAGGGAGAGTTGGTGGCCAGCTTTGACGAGGAGTTCCGCATCCTCTTTGCCCAGTCAGACCCTCTGGTTCCTCCTGCCAATGTCCTGATGAAGGCTCCAGAGAGCTTCATGGCACCCTTTGGCATGGCGCCCTACGGCAGCAACCTGCCCCTCTTCCCCAAGAAGCACCCCCTGCTCTTCCCCCGGGAAGACAACCTTTTCTCGCCGCTGATGGATAGGGTTGACCCAGACAGGTACTTCCTGTCCTCCTTCAGAAGAGACGACATGCTGCGCCACACCTTGGAAGGGTCAGCGATGCGGATGTATTCCAAGAAGGTGGAGATGGAGAACTCCCAGCTGGACCCCATCCGGGGCTTTCTCCGCTCGAAGCAGCTGGAGATGGACTCCTTCAAAAGGCACAGCTTTGCAGAAGGCACCTTTGAGAACTTTGCTTCTTCAAAGCAGTTTTCCAGGCAGATGTTCATGAACAATTTGGATGATTTTAAAATTCAGTCCAGCCATTTTCAGAAAGACCAGTTCTACCAGTATCAGTTTGAGCATCCTCACGGTGCCAGCAGGCCCCAGGGGCTCTTTGAGAGAATAAGGGGAGGCAGGCCCGGGTTCAACGAAGTGGAGGATTACACCGACGGCTTCCGGTGCCCGGAAGTAGAATCCGGTTTCCCCCAGGAGGGCTACCCTCTGCGGCTGGACTACGTGCCTTCCAATTCCTCCAAGGAAGTGAGACATGGCTCTGACCAAGTGAATGTGGCTGGGAATGGCCCTCTTGGGCTGCCCTCATTCCGGACACAGAACATGGGGCAAAAGTTCATGTGCCAGACCTCCCCAACCCAGAAGCAGAGCCTGGAACAAAGGCTGTTCCTGCAGGACCAAGACCAGGATTCAGATCAAGGCAAGAAAGTGCAAGAGAACCGAGCTGGCCTGCGCAACTGGAGAATTTCCTCCTACCTGAGTGGGTGCCAGTCTGACCCAGGAGAGGAGGGTCTCCCGACGCCCATGGAGTCAGAGGCCTACAACGAGGTGCTTGGCCCCACAGAGCCCCTCCCACGGTTCCCCAGTGACCTCCTCCCCTCTTTCAAAGCCCCACTGCCACTTGCAGGAGCTGAGAGGCCAGCAGAGGAGGCCTCTTTGGTGAAGCAGGATCCCTTCAGGAGCAGGATCAACCCCTTGATTCAGAGGAGCTCACGACTCAGGTCATCCCTTATTTTTAGTGCTGCCAAATTGGACCAGCAGAACACGTCGGCTGAGAAAGTCCAGATGATTCAAAAAGAGCAGACATCCAGCGAGGTGACGAAGGACAGCGAGACAGTCAAGACCACCACCGCCTCCAAAGTAGCTGAGCTACTTGAGAAGTATAAGACAGTGGGCAAAGACTCAGAAAGTACGACCGTCAGTCACACAAAGGCCATGTCCTCTTTCCTGCAGGAAGAGTCCCAGAATGCAGAGAGGAAATGCACCAAGTCGGTGCAGTACAAGATCTTGGAGAGCCACGTGTCAGACTCCAAAGACTCTCTTGGCAGCTACAAGTTGCACTTGGAGTCAGACAGGGCATTTGGAGAGTCCACCTCGGCCGGCCAGCTCACTGACGTGCTTGGCAAGGATCCCGTTGCACAGATGAGCGGTAAAACGGACAAGCTCGCTTCTCGGTTCTACCCAATAGAGAACAAGCCCAGTCTTCCAGAGGAGAGCCTCATATTTGTTGGAGAAACTCAGAAACGAGCTCTTGCAGAAAGGAAGGAGAAGCTTTGCTTCAAAGGGGAAGCTCAGAATCTGCCCGAGACAGAATTCAAGAAAGCAGAACAAGCCCAGGCTGCGGAAGTTCCCTCCAAGGCTCACGGCTCCAACAGCTCCCTCAATAAGCCAGAGGAAGACGGCGGTAAGCAGGAGCAGAGCCCACGGGAGTTTTTCAGGAAAGGATCTCTCAGGCTAAAGCAGCTGCTGAACCCCAAAGGGGAGAAGAAGCCAGAAGAAGACGCCACCCCTGAGAGCTGGAAGCCAGAGAAGCCGAGTGCAGGAGGCCTCAAGCGACTGTCCAAAGGTGACTTCCAGGAGGCGATAGAGGAAGAGAAGTCTCCAAAGCCAGGTCCTTCCCCCCTTGTCCCCAAAGGCAGCCAGTCCCCTCAGCATCGGTTTCCCTCATCCACAGCCAATGTCCTCTACAGCAGCAACCTCCGGGATGACACAAAGGTCATTCTTGAGCAGATTTCTGCTAACAGCCAGAAGAACCGAGCGGAGCTGGCCAGGCAGCTGCCGAGCTCCAGCAACCCAGAGCTGTCCAAGTCGGCCACCAGCCTGGACCACAGAGCTGAGGAGAGAAGCACCGGGATCCTCCGGTCGGAGAGCTTTGGCAGCCACAGGCGGAATCTGCAGAGGGACCCTTCGGAGGACAGGGACTCCCTGCTGAAAAGGATGGAGAGCATGAGGAAGGAGAAGCGGGTTTACAGCCGGTTTGAGGTCTTCTGCAAGAAGGACGAGCATGGCGAAGAGGAAGGTGAGCCCGATGCCAAAGACAAGAAGGTGGGCAAATTCATGCCCAAGCTCCTGGGCACATTCAAAACAAAAAAGTGACTCTGATGTTGCTGCTCACCTTCACCTCTCTGGTCCAGAACCGCTTTGCCTGGGACAAATGCTGGTGGGAAGCCCTCCTGTCAGGACAGCTGTGTTGACCCCCCCCCAGCTGTGGAATGGGTTGAGCGGGTGGCTGGGCTGGTGGCAGGGGGGCTCTGGGCCCCTGGAGGGGGGGGGACAAAAGGGGCACCAGAAGGTGCTGCTTCAAACCAAACTCTGTCAAGGGGATGGGAAGCCCAGCTGACATGGAGTTCAGTAACCATCTGTCAAAGCAGCTTTCTGTGATAAACTTTCTGCTTCAGTGTCAGGAGTTGGCGGGTGCCAAGCTGCTTTTTGGGTTAAGATCCAGCCTTTCTCTGGCTTAGTGCCAACCTCATCGAAAGCATCACTGGCCAGTCTACAGCGGCCTTTGCAGCACCAGAAGATGCCTACTTGACCAGCGCTGGGGACCCACCACTTAGCCAGATCTTTCTCAGAGAGATTGTTTCTTCTCTCTCTCTCTCTCTCTCTCTCTCTCTCTCTCTCTCTCTCTCTCTCTCTCTGTGTGTGTGTGTGTGTGTGAAGCACTTGAGGGGCTGGGGGTGCCAAGGGGATCTGTGTAAACAGCAGCATTTGCAATTGCAGGGTAGGCTGAGACTTAGGCTGGGTGCTGACTTCCACCACTGCACATGTCGCCATTGCAAGGCAGAAGAGGCTTCCTCCAGGCACTGGCAGGAAGGAAGAAGCAACCCTGCTGGGCAGGGTGAGGATAGGAAGAGGAGACGACAGTTCTGCTGAAGGACAGGGGCTTTTGCGTCACAGAGGTAGCTGCTTCTGCACCACCCTTCTTCTGGCACTTCCCCTCCCGCCCAATCCTGATACCCTCCATTGTCACTCAGGGTTCCCCCAGGCACCCTATTTATTGAGCATCCTCCATCCTGGCTTGCTTCCACAAAGCTCCTGCACAGGAGACAAGGCTGTATCCAGCCTTCATTGGGCATTGTTCTCATTTGCTTGCTGGGAAGTTATACGACAGTGAGCATCCATCTTGGTTGGTTTAGACATCTTGCTGCTCATCATTCATTCTCCCCCCCCCCCCCACTTTTCAGTGGGTTTCCCTGTCACTTTCCTAATTGCTCAAAGGCTGCTTTTTCTTTTAAGTGGTGCCGGGGGGACAGAGAGGGGTTTGAATCATTTTAATTGTGCAAAGCTGGATTTACGGCATGAATTGCTCCCATGAGTCTGGAGGTGCGCAGACTCAAGTGGGCTGCTCCATTTCAGACTGCAGGCGGGGCTCACGTGATTGAATGCTCCTTCATAAGTAAATGTTCTTCCTTCCACATAGAAAATGGCTTGCTGGCTTAGTCTTCCTGAAATGATCGTTGTCTATGTGCAGGGAACCCTTTCCCTGGGAGGAGCATTCACTCCTTTGACCTCCATTCTGAACTGCAGCAGCCAAGATGCGGCTGGCCCACCTGGGGCAGGAACTGCGGCTGAGTGGAAGAGGGCTGCCCCAGGGCAGCGAAGGTCCCTGGTGCCTCCCGATAGACCAGTCTCAGTGAGCAGCACAGCCAGGAAAGGCTTTGCAGAAAGAGGAGAGGCAAGTCAGGCCACGGACAGAAGCAGCCGGCAAGGGGATCAGACACACAAATCATGTTTAATGGCTGTGGTTCAAGTTGCCCACCCTGCAGGAAGGATTGCCAGCAAGGGGACTCAAGCCAGGTCTTGGCCAGGAATCCCACCCCCGTGCAGCAGTGAGGGTCTCATGAAAACCATTGCCCACACATGCTGGACCAGGAGCATTTAAAAGAGGCAACTATTTATGCCCCTGGAATTAAACCAATAGGCATGTAAACCACCACTGCTTTATGGGGATGGTTTTCAGGGTGAGAGCAAAACCCATGCAGGTTGTTAGAAGCTGGCAGCCAACAGGGAGAACCTGGTGCCCCTCCCTTTCCTCCTTGCGCTGCCTCTCTGCATGCTGCCTTTGAAAGACAGGTTCTCTTGGCGAGGAAGCAGAGCAGTACTTCCATGGAAGCATGCAAAGCAGCATTGCCATGTCCCTTTTGGGAGCTGTCACTCCATTACTACTTCCCCAAACATAAGCGGCCTCTCCCCAAATCTCAGGGTGAGGGGGATGCTACCCGCAAGCGTGGGCAGCCACCAGGCTGGAGCATTTCTCATGGTTTCGATTGTATGAACTTACAAATTCATGGAGGAGAGGAAGGTGACTGCCAGTCAGGAGGGCCTTGTCCCGCCTCCAAGAACACCAGTTGCCAGAGGGAGAGGCTGTTCTGCTTGTGGGCTTCCCAGGAGCATCTGCTGGGCCTCTGAAAGGAACCCAGTGCTGGACTGAAGGTTCCCCCCCCCCCTTTGCTCCAATTCCGCTGCAGGGTTCTCTGTCTCTTCTGCACATCATTGCCTTGTGCCAGGTGCTAGTTGGTTTGGGTTGCGAATCTCTTAAGAAGTGAAGAAACGAAAGAATCCAAGTAGATGATTCCCAGAAGGCTGGGAATATTGCACTGAAGAGCAGAGGGGACCATGAATGACTGCAGACAGGCCCAAGCCTGTGGCGTGTCCTGCGTGACCCTTTGGCTTCATGTGCAGAGCCACAAGCCTCTGCTAGTCCTGAAGCACAGTTTGCCCCTCTCTGTTTGTTGCATCAATTGAAATAGTGTAAGTTGCTTAAAATGCCAACTGGGTAGCATTCAGCTGTCCACTGAAATGTAGAAGCTACTTCTGGAGCAGGGCCCACAGGACTGGCAATTGGAGCAGGTGACAGGCGGAGGCCACCCAGCCAAAGCCACAGCAGAGGGGAGGGGGCACAGAAATACTGTATCAGGAGGGTTGGCATTCTGCACTAAAAGCAATAATAAGTTCTGTGACTGGAATAAACTATGCAAATGTACATACAATTCTGGAGTCTGTCATATATTTAGATTGCAGTAACAGGAGAACAAGGGCTCCGAAGCTTGAGTTGTCTTTTGGGATCAAATAATGGGAAGAGTTGTGTGGCTCAGGAATAGGGATGGGGATGGCTGTCGTCCTGCAGGCATGGTTTGATTCTTCATAGAATCATAGAATTGGAAGGGATCCAAGGGTCATCTAGTCCAACCCCTGTAATGACGGAATCTCAGCTGAAGCATCCATGACAGATAGCCATCCAACCTCTGCTTAAAAACCTCCAAGGAAGGAGAGGGAGACTGTTCCACTATCGAACAACTCTTACTGTCAGAGCGTTTTTCCGAATACTTCGTCATGATCTCCTTTCTTGTAACTTGAAGCCATTGGTTTGAGTCCTGACCTCCGGAGCATTCTAGCTCCCATCAGCCCCAGTCTGTCTGGCCAGGGATGATGAGGACCGTAGTTCAGCAATGTCTGGGGGGCCACAGGCTCCCTGGCCCCTGGCTAGGTGAAATGGGAGGGTGGGAGGCTGCACTGCTGGGGAAGGGTCTCCACCTGCAAAGGCCACCTAGTGCATGTTTCTCTGGCACTCCAGTGAGAGCCACTGATATCCATCCTGAACAAATGAGCTTTTCACTCATGACTGCCCACCCCACCACCGCATCCAAGCTGCAAGTACGGTAAGCTCCTCTGAGACCTTGGCTAGCCTCACACTGACTTCTAAGGAGGTGCCAGTGGTGCCAACCCCAAATGCATAAGACAGGATTCAATAGATATTTGTCTCCACTTCAACAGTTAGCATTTCATGTCCAGCTATAAGAAATCAGATTATGGAGAATGAAATCAAGGAGGCGTTCAAAGGAAGAAGAGTTGTGGCAAATGTGTGTTCTGCTCATGGCAAAATTTCCAGCCCTCCTCAAGGACATTGCCCTGGGGCTTAAGTGGTGCCTGGGACTGGGGTGAGAAGCAGTTGGGGGATTCAAAACCAGCCACAGCGCAATCCAATTATCCAATCCACTACACCAGAGCCAGTGTGGTGTAGTGGTTAAGAGCGGTAGTCTCGTAATCTGGTGAACCAGGTTCGCGTCTCCGCTCCTCCACATGCAGCTGCTGGGTGACCTTGGGCCAGTCACGCTTCTCTGAAGTCTCTCAGCCCCACTCACCTCACAGAGTGTTTGTTGTGGGGGAGGAAGGTAAAGGAGAATGTTAGCCGCTTTGAGACTCCTTAAAGGGAGTGAAAGGCGAGATATCAAATCCAAATCCAATTCAACAAGTATTTACTTAGACAACTGGCAAGGAAGTCCAAAGAGACTTTACTTCCGAAGAGGAAACTTCTCAAAAATCAGAAGGTGAAAGGCAAGCAGGTCACAGGCAGTGAGGCTTCGGAGTCCCAGTTGCTGGAAACTGCAAGAGGGGACAGATTCTCTTGCGCTTGGTCATGCTTGCGGGTTTCTGATGATGGGCGCCTGTGTGGCTACTGTGAGAACAGCATGCCGGACTAGATGGGCCTCCTTTAGCCTGACCCGGCAGCAGACTATTCTGTATGGGACGCTGGGGGCGCTGGAAGGTCATCAGTTTGAATCCTGTTGCTTTGTCCCAGCTCCTGCCAACCTAGCAGCTCCAAAGCATCCCAGCGCCAGGAGACGGGCACTGCTGTGGTGTCCCATGGTGCCAGAAGCGCTTCAGTCCTGCTGGCCCCTTGACCCGGAAGGCTCTGCGGACAAATGCCAGTTCCATCAGCCTGACAGTGGAGAGGAGCTCTGCACCCCACAGTCGAATTCAAATGGACTTAACCGCCCAGGGGTCCTTTAAAGGGTAAAGGGACCCCTGACCTTGAGCTTAATCCAGCCCCGGGCTCCTGGGAGGAGGCGTTGCTGGGTTTGTTTCTGGCCTGATCCAGCAGGGGCTCTTTGTGTTCCTGAAGATCGGAAGCACTTTGAAAAGGCCTCTTAAAAGATCAAGTATCAAAGTAACACGCTGTCTTTCTCTGTCTCTCTCAAACACACACACACAATCGCTGTCAGCCATACGTAAGGCTCTCCATTAAGGACAAGCTCTAAGATAAAGGTAAAGGGACCCCTGACCGTTAGGTCCAGTCGTGGACGACTCTGGGGTTGCGGCGCTCATCTCGCTTTACTGGCCAAGGGAGCCGGCGTACAGCTTCCGGGTCATGTGGCCAGCATGACTAAGCCGCTTCTGGTGAACCAGAACAGCGCACGGAAACGACGTTTACCTTCCCGCCAGAGCGGTACCTATTTATCTACTTGCACCTTGACGTGCTTTCAAACTGCTAGGTTGGCAGGAGCTGGGACCGAGCAACGGGAGCTCAGCCCGTCATTGCGGGGATTCGAACCCTGCTCGGCAAGCCCTAGGCTCTGGGGTTTAGCCCACAGCGCCACCCGCGCCCCTTGCCTTTGCCCCACTATGTACAGGCGGGGGGGGGGGAGTGGTGTTCACAAGCACAAGGGCAGAGGCTCAGCCGGCCAGGCGAGACCCGAGCCGGGAGGAGCCCGGGACAAGAGGATGCCAGCGCGGCTGATGAGCGGCGTCAGGGGGCGGGGCGAGAGCGGGCCCTGGAGAGGCTCTCTCGGCGATTGGCGCCCGCGAGGGGTCAGAGGGCGAGGGGGCGGGGAAGGACGCTGCGTCTCGCGCACGCGCTCTCCCGCCTCGGCGTTTCCATGGCAGCCGCAGCCAACGGGCCGCCGGGCGAAAATGAGCGCAGCCGCCGAAGTGGAGGAGCAGGTGGCGCGGCGCTACGAGATCAAGCGGCGCCTCGGCAAGGGGGTGCGTGGGGCGGGGGGGTCGGGCGGGGGGGGTCGCCGCCTGGAGGACAAGCCCCCCTAACCCCCCCCCTTCTCAGCGCGGGCCGAGCCAGGAGTTCAGAGGCCCCCGCCTTCCTATTGATTAACTTGAGGGGGCGCTGCCGCCTTTGGCCACGCCCCTGACGCCCCCTCTTCGCCCCCCCCCCCCGCAGGCCTACGGGATCGTCTGGAAGGCCGTCGATCGCAAGACGGGCGCCGTCGTGGCCGTCAAGAAAATCTTCGACGCCTTCCGGAACCGGACTGACGCTCAGGTGAAGCGCCCCCCCCCCGCCCCCGGGAGACGCCCGGCAGGGGCTCGACTAGATGACCCCCGGGGTCCCTTCCGGGAGAGAGAAAGGGAGAGACAGAGGCTTATCGCCTTAGAGATCGGGAGGAGCTGAAGGGCTCGGGCGCCTGAGGCTCTGGGGCGGCCAGACCTTGGTTCGGGCCGGGAGAGTCGTGTATTTTTGCCTGGGAAACAAACGACCCTCTGAGGGAGTCGAGGAGGGACGAGAAGGACAGCTGCTGCTGCAGCAGCGTCTTAGAGCTCTTTTTAACAATCCCAAGGCTCAAATAAATAATAATATATTATTATTCTTGCAGTTACTATTGTATATAGAATCGTGGTTATTATTACTAAGTGATAATGATAATCCCCAGCTTGGCAAATATGGCTGCAGGGCACAGAACATGGGGGGCATGGTGGGACGTTGATGTGCTTATTGCATGACTTTACTGGGACCCTGAGAAGCTACTCCGTCCTCAGCCAATGGGATGTGTTTTTTTTCAGAGAACCTTCCGGGAGATTATGTTCCTTCAGGTAAGCAATGACTGTCTCTTGGCTTCGGCTTCTCCCAGAATGCCCTTTTGTCTGCATGTCACTGGGGACAACACTGGATTTCTGTGGCTACACATGTATTTGTTACAGGGAAATTGGAAGGGGGGTGAGAGACACCCCCCCACGAGCCTTGCCTCTCCACACCAGAGACAAAGAGTCTCCGCTACACAAATTTTCACTCACACAGGTACCACAGAGATATTTCCCTGCCTATTACCAAGCTTTTTATGCTTTTGAACCAACTTTCACGTTAAACAAGTACATGATTGACTTGAGTGGTAATTAAAGCAATATACAATCATAGAATCTTAGAGTTGGAAGGGACCCCAGGGTCATCTAGTCCAACCCCCTGCAATGCAGGAACCTCACCTAAAGCATCCATGACAGGTGGTCATCCAACCTCTGTTTAGAAACTTCCAAGGAAGCAGAGTCCACAACCTCTTATGGGAGTCTGTTCCACTGCTGAGAAGCTTACTGTCAGAAAGTATTTCCAAATGTTTAGTCGGAATCTCCTTTCTTGTCACTTGACGCCATTGGTTTGAGTCCTACCCTCCAGAGCAGGAGAAAACAAGCAGGCTCCCTCTTCCATGTGACAGCCCTTAAGATATTTGAAGATGGCTATCGCATCCCTTCTCAGTGTCCTCTTTCCAGGTTAAACATACCAAGCTCCTTCAACCGTTCCTTATAAGGCTTGGCTTCTAGATCCTTGAGCATCTTGGCTGCCCTCCTCTGCACATATTCCAGCTTGTCAACATCCTTCTTAAATTGTGGTGCCCAGAATTGGACACAGTATTCTCAGAAAGGTGTCTGAAACACCCTCTGTTGTAGCTTTCCCCAACTTGGTGCCCTCCAGATGTTGTTGGAGTCAAACTCCTTTCACCATCCCTGATCATTGCCCAGGCTGGCTGCTGTGGTTGATGGGAGCTGGAGTTCAACAACATCTGGAGTGCACCAGGTTGGGGAAGACCACATTACAATTGTCAAGCATATTCGCTTTGGCAGAATATTTATTACACCAAAGTTGGATTTAGAAAACCATCTTGCTGCAGATGAGTAACCAAGACTTGAGGAGGGTACCTTCTCATGGGAACACCTGTGAGTCAGTGCCAGGCTCTTTCGCTGCAGCCGCCAGATGAGTCTTCCTGCATGCAAACAGCGACTCAACCCACAGTCCCAGTGGTGGTTTTCTGTTTAGAGTATGTTGGGCTCTGCCAGCAAGCTCTGTGAAGAGTCCTCAAGAGCAGCCGCCATTGATGGGCAGGTCTTTCTTCCTGCAGGAATTTGGAGAGCATCCAAACATCATCAGACTCTTGAATGTCATCCGAGCTCAGAATGACAAGGACATCTACCTGGTTTTTGAGTCTATGGGTGAGTTTTTCCTGGCTGTAACTGAGGCTTCCTTCTTGTGGAGAGGACCTTGACAATGAGGAGCAGGAAGCCAGAGTAAAAGTGCATGTTGAGCAGAACATTATGAGTGCAGGATGAATGCTCCCAAGGGAGGGAAGGCTGAAAGCAGCTGGCCCACAGGCTTGTAAGCAAACAGCCCACCAAGGCCAAAGGGGGAGATGCCAAAAGGAAGGTCCCCCTTGGGTGGCTCTTTGGGAATAGCGAGGGCAGGGCTCCCCCTTCTGTGATTGTGACATGGAGGAGTCTTCCCTGAGTGGGAGGCAGGCACTGCAGAGTCTGTGCTAAGTCTCTGTGTGCGCAACTCAGTCTCACGCTGTGAGTGGGGGCTGAGGGGAGCTGTCGCTCTGGTGAGCACTTCAATCAGTGGCTCTTTGCTACACACATGAATAGCTAGGAAACAGCTACGTCTGGTGCAAGTATAGTAGCAGCATGGTGGGGGTGTTGGAGTAAACATGGCTAGGGGCATGAACATCCTGTTACTGGCTATCCATAAGTTATACCTGGGGTGGGGGGAGACCCGTGGATGGTTTACAGGGGGTCCTAATGGATGACCTCTCTCAAGGGGGAAGCAGGGGGAGTGTGGCCCTGTTGCCACTGTTGGATCTCTCAGTGGCCTTTGATGCAATTGACCGCAATACCTCCTGGCATTCCTCCCTGGATTGAGAGCTGGAGGCACTGCTTTGCAGTGGTTCCACTCCTACCTGCATGGCTAGTCTAGGAGAGTCTCCTTGGGGCACTGTGTGTCTACCTCCCAACCCCTTAGCTGTGCAATGCCACAGGGCACTATTTTATCCCCAATGCTATTTAACATTTTCATGAAGGCGTTGGGAGCAATCATCTGGAAGTTGGGGGCACAGGGTCATCACTACACTGATGACACCCAACTCCATTTTGCTGTTAAATCTGCTCACCGGTTGTCATTCAGAGTCCTGGGTTAAGCTCTGAGATATTTGTGACCCTCTTAGCTGAAACTTTTGGGTAGTCCTTGCAGGCCTGGGTTTGGAGGCGGTCTAGCAGAAGGGCCAGGGTTTGTGGTCTTGGGCTGAATGGTCAAGGCAGTGCCAGGCACCCACTGCTTCTCTGCTGTTCCCCGTTTCAGAGACCGACTTGCATGCGGTGATCAAGAAGGGAAATTTACTGAAAGATATTCATAAGTGTTACATCCTGTATCAGCTGTTAAAAGCCACCAAGTTCATCCACTCAGGAAACGTCATTCATAGGGACCAGAAGGTACATGTGTGGGAAGGACTTGGGCTCCAGCCATACGTTGAATTAAGGGGGGGGGTGTGAAATGCTGTAGTGGGTGGGTCTCCCTCGTTCCATTTTCTCTTTTATTACATTATTGCACCTCCTTCCAAACAGCTCAGGAGTCATACTTGGTTCTTTCTTTGCCTGTGACGTAGGTTGGTTTGAGAGAGAGTAACTGGCTCTGGATCACCCAGTGCATTCCCTGGGCAAGCAGGGATTGAACTTGGGAGTCCCTGCTTGTAACCTAGGACTCTAACCACCACACAGACAGGATGGCTGATTCTTGTGTTCTTTCACTCCCCTGATACCTTTTCCACATGCAGCCTTCAAACATCCTGCTGGATGCAGACTGCTTTGTCAAGTTGTGTGACTTTGGACTGGCCCGTTCCCTGTGTCAGATCCACCAGGATCACGACAGCCCTGCCCTGACGGAGTATGTTGCTACTCGCTGGTACCGGGCCCCTGAGATTCTGCTTTCCTCTCACAGGTAAGGAGGGTGCCTCAGGAGCCTCGGAGAGGCTGAGGAGCTTGAGTCTGTGGCTGCTACTCACAGCCTCCCATCCTCACTTCCTCGCCTTTGAGACAGGTGAGGCTGTGCAGGGACTGGGCTGGTGCCTGGAGGCAGCGATAGGCAGGCAGGCTGGCTGAGGGCCAACGGATAGAAGGTGAATCTTGGCAAGGCAATGGGAGTGGGGGGTCCTGTGTCAGGGAGTTGGGGAGCCAGCCTGTTCTCAATGGAGCTGCCCACTCCTGAAGTAGCAGCGTGGTGGCTTGGCAGTCCTCCTTGGTCTGGATTTGCCACCATTGCTCCTCCTGGGTTGAGCTGCCTTTGCCACACTCTGGTGACCCCTCAGCCGGACTCTTGTCATGCTGGGTGCAATGTGCTGTTGCTGGCTTTGCAGGTGGCATGCCAATCCAGAGCCGTGGCACCTCCCCTTGGGGAGCTGAGCTGGCTGCCTGCTTGCTGTTGGCTCCACATGAGTGTGTTAGTCCCAAAGCAAGAGGACCCAAGTCCCTAGAAGTCAGTCTGTTCTCACATTGGCCCAGCCAGGCCTTGCAGTTGGTGGGGCAGGCCATTCAGATGTCCCATCAATGGGCGTGGCTTGGTGCCCAGTGGTGGTGGACCAGGCCTTCTCTGCAGTGCCCTGACCAGAGGAACTCCCTCCCTCATGGAGATGGTGACCCCCCCTCCCATCTGTCAGAAGGTGAATGAAAATGCTCTTCTTCACACCAGCTTTGTGGTGAAGACTGTGGAAGGAACGTTGCAATTAAAGTGCAGCTGAACTGTTTTAATTCTTGAACAGTTTTACTGCTTTTGATTTTATATGTCGCTTCGTGATCTTTTGTGCTTTGCCCTGATGAAAGGTGGTCTAGAAAAACAATGGGGGCACTAGTGGCATTGGGGTGCCAGTCCAGATCCAGCCCCAAAGTATCCCTTGTTTGGTGGGGGCCTGAAGTGAGCAACGTTTTGCCAGTACACAAACACCAGGGAATAGGAGTGATGTGGAAGGAAGAAAGGGAAAGGAAGGAAGCAGGATCAGGCACATCTTCAGGGCATCAGGTCTGGATATCTGTGTTGAGGGATGCCAGGAGCCCTTGGATGTCTGACTCTTGAGGCCCAACATGGATGTCTTCTTCCTTGCTTGCAGCTACACGAAGGGTGTGGACATGTGGAGCCTGGGCTGCATCTTGGGCGAGATGCTCCTGGGGAAGCCTCTCTTCCCTGGCACATCCACAGTCAACCAGCTAGAGCAGATTCTGCGTGTTGTTCCTGCTCCCTCCCCAGAAGGTGAGAAGGTTTCGCGGGGGAGGAGAGCCAGCTCAAGGAAAGGGGGACCTTTGGAAGTTCTGTGGGTGCTGCCGAGAGTGTGGCAAAGGAGTGAAAAGGTGCCAGCCCCCTTTCCGGCTGCAGCTACAGAACTATACTTTGAAGCCAGCACCAAAAGAACTCAGGTCCATGTGGGACTGCCTTTGGGGCTGCTGGTGCAGAATGTGATGGCTAGAATGCTGATGGGGAGATCTGGTTGAGAGCATGTGACACCCTTGTTAAAAGAGCTGCACTGGCTGCCCATCTGCTGCCCAGAGAGATTCAAGGTCCCTGAAGTACTTGGGTCCAGGGTGCCTCAGGCATCGCCTCAACCCTTAGAACCCAGCTCAGTCACTGAGATCATATGCAGGAACATCTATGGTCATTCCATGAACTGGTGAGGCTAATTTTGCAACACCTGTGTCATTGGCCCAGTCCTGAGGGGCTGGTTGACTCCCAGGGCCCCCCTCTGCAGCCCTGCGCTCCTGCTGCTGCACTGTGTGTGGTGTTCCGCTGGGAAGGAGGCAGAGAGCAAGCAGAGGACGGGTGAGCGGCACTTCCCTGGCTGAAGCGCCTGCCTCCCGTCCTGGTGAGGTTGACTGACTGCCTTGCTGTTGCAGATGTGGCTGCCTTCCACTCCGACTACAGAGCCTCCATTATCGGCCGACTGAGCTGCCAGTGAGTGTCTTGTCCTTCCCTTCCGTTCAGGGTGGGGGCTTGAGCAGCCAGTTGCTCACGGTCCTGCTGAGAACACGCCCTCCAGGGCTGGGTGGGGTGGTCTGTCTGTTGCTTGCAGGTGGGGAGCTGCTGTGTGCCTTTTCTCCAACTGCAGGCCACAGGTGGCTTTTGAGGAGCTTCTGCCCACCTCCACCCCCACCCAAGCCCTGGACCTTCTGAAACGGCTCCTGGTATTCAACCCTGAGAAGCGACTGACGGCGGAACAGGCATTGGAGCACCCCTACGTGCGACGGTGAGTGTCTTGAGGACTGGCTTGCAGTGGAGGCATCCTGGCCTGTGCTGGGTGGGGGGTTGCCCATCTTCTGAAGGGTCAGGCAGACATGCTTGGGCAAGTTGCAGCCCATGGGCCAGCTGGTCAGGTCCTGGTGCTTGGCCAAGGGCCAGCGTCTCTCCCTGGTGCCAGCCGAAGGATCTTGTCTCACTCCGTGTGCTCTTGGCAGGTTCCACTGCCCCAGCAAAGAGCCTGCTCTGGACTGCAGTGTGGTCCTCCCCCTGGATGATGATGTGCAGCTCTCTGTGGCTGAGTATCGCAATAAGCTCTATGAGGTAAGACTCCTCGTGCACCCCTAAGGCTGAATGGGCTGCTGGCGCCCTTGACCTGTGGTCACCACGGCATCCTCCAAAGGGACTTGGGTGGGTAGCGACTGTGCATGCCAACCTTGTGCATGGCTCTTCTGGCATGTGCAGCCTCTGCTGAGTCTCCAGCAGAAAGGAGTTCCAAGGGTTGAGGGGCAGCCACTGAGAAGGCCTCCTGCAGGTCCGCCTCTGTGCTTAGCCCCAGCAGGTCAGGGGGTGGAAATGAGCCTAGGGCACTTTGGCCCATCTTGCTGCCTACCCTGACAGGCCCCTTCACCTGTCTTCTTCCTGGACCTTTGCGGTTGAGATGAAACATGCACCAGACCTTTTCTTTCTCTT
This sequence comes from Podarcis liolepis, assembly GCF_965112155.1. NCBI lineage: Eukaryota > Metazoa > Chordata > Lepidosauria > Squamata > Lacertidae > Podarcis > Podarcis liolepis. The sequence continues at coordinate 60,052 of NC_139560.1, read as the reverse complement.
GCTTAAACCTGCTTGAATTGGTCTTTTCCTGCCACAAGTTTCTTCTACTCAATATTCCTAGCATCACATGAGTTGGGAGAAATCCAGGTCATCTAGGCTGTCCCCTCTCTGCTCAGTGGAATGGTTGCCTGTCCTCTCCTTAAGTATTTCCACTGCCAATGCATTTCTGTACCTGCCATCAAATTTGCAGATGACACCAAACTGGGAGGGGTGGCTAACACCCCAGAGGACAGGATCACACTTCAAAACGACCTTGACAGATTAGAGAACTGGGCCAAAACAAACAAGATGAACTTTAACAGGGAGAAATGTAAAGTATTGCACTTGGGCAAAAAAAATGAGAGGCACAAATACAAGATGGGTGACACCTGGCTTGAGAGCAGTACATGTGAAAAGGATCTAGGAGTCTTGGTTGACCACAAACTTGACATGAGCCAACAGTGTGACGCGGCAGCTAAAAAGGCCAATGCAATTCTGGGCTGCATCAATAGGAGTATAGCATCTAGATCAAGGGAAGTAATAGTGCCACTGTATTCTGCTCTGGTCAGACCTCACCTGGAGTACTGTGTCCAGTTCTGGGCACCACAGTTCAAGAAGGACACTGACAAACTGGAACGTGTCCAGAGGAGGGCAACCAAAATGGTCAAAGGCCTGGAAACGATGCCTTATGAGGAACGGCTAAGGGAGCTGGGCATGTTTAGCCTGGAGAAGAGGAGGATAAGGGGTGATATGATAGCCATGTTCAAATATATAAAAGGATGTCATATAGAGGAGGGAGAAAGGTTGTTTTCTGCTGCTCCAGAGAAGCGGACACGGAGCAATGGATCCAAACTACAAGAAAGAAGATTCCACCTAAACATTGGGAAGAACTTCCTGACAGCAAGAGCTGTTTGACAGTGGAATTTGCTGCCAAGGAGTGTGGTGGAGTCTCCTACTTTGGAGGTCTTTAAGCAGAGGCTTGACAACCATATGTCAGGAGTGCTCTGATGGTGTTTCCTGCTTGGCAGGGGGTTGGACTCGATGGCCCTTGGGGTCTATTCCAACTCTATGATTCTATGATCCAGCGAAAGAAAGTTCTTATCTGCTCTTGCCATACTAGTGATTTGAAACCTGATCAGATCTTCTTCTTTGCAGATGATCTTGGAAAGGAAGGCCAGGAACCGCCACCCTCAAAAGCATCAGCAGCCCCAAAATGAGAACCTCCAGCCCAGTCCCCCTCCCAAAACGCGCTGTGAGGCACAAGGGGTGTCACCGCCCCTCCCATCAAGGGGCTCCCCCCAGTTGTTGGCACCTTGTGAAGCTTCCCAGCAGAGGGCAAAGGAGACCAGGAGCCTTGGCCGCCTCAGGCCAGGGATCACACCCCCCCTGTGCAGTCCCGCCAGCCACCTGACCAGCCACGGTAGGTGTCCCCTTGCAACTGGGGTGAATGGGACGGACCCAGAGCCCCTTCCTCCGGCTTGTGAGGCTGGCCAGCCTCTTGTGAGATCGCTGAGAGAGGCGGGTGGAGGGGGGGGACTGGGGGGCTCCAGCCCTCCCCAGCCAGCTTCCACCACGAGGTGGTGCTTGAGAAGCCTCCAGCCGCAGGGTTTCTGTGAGGCCAGGAAATAGAGGAGGGCAGCTGAGCGGTATCCCAGGACTCCCACTAGTCAAAGGCTATTGAGGGAGGAATTTGTCATACTTGTGGAGGAAAACCTTAAACACGTTGCAGAGTTCCCCAAAATAGACCAGAGGCAATAGTACTTCATTCAGCAGAGCTTTCCTTGTGCTGAAGGCAAATATAGCACAATGGTTATCAAATCCAATACAATCAGGATTGGCTCAGTCCATGCAAAATCCAGTTGCAGCATTTATAAACTTAGCACATAATAAGACTAAACCTTAGCACTAAGCATCCTATGTACAGAAACAGAAACACCACACCAGAAAGAAGAGAGAGAGAAAAGAAAAGAAGAGTAAAACCCAGGCTCCTTCTGGCCTATAGTTATAGCCAGCATGACCTTAATTGGAAGAGAACTAATTCAAAGCAGCTGTACTCAGCTTCTCTGAAGGTATAACCCAAACAATCATTAACCCTTCTGCCTCTTCTTCTCACACACAGAGAAGCTTCTAGTAGCTTCTAGAATTAATCAGAATACAAAAAAGGAAAGATCTTTACAAATGAGATCCATACTTTCTGCACTAAGAAATGCAAACTGACAGAATTGGCTTGCCTTCTAGGGTAGGAAAGGCTCACTGGAAGGAGGAGACCAGGAGCAGAGGGTGCCTGGGGCGGGGGGGGGTGCAAAAAGAACCCCTGCACCTCAGGAAGCCTTGCCCTTGTCCTGTCTGGGCATCTCTAGTGCCAGGAGAAGCTCGGGGTGGGCGTTCTGGCAGGACAGGCTGTGATGAGTTGATTGGCAGGCGCTATCTCGTCCTTTTATTCTGTTTAGTGTAATAATTCAATTGTGTGTATGTTAGCAGAGTGCAAATTTTAAAAGTGAAATAATGCTATAGGGATTTCCCCCCTGGCTTGGCTTTCTGGGTTGCCTGATCTGCCTTACAAAGACCTTGGGGTTCCTGCTGACCATCTTTCCTCTGCCAGCCCAGGAAGGACCTTTGCTCAGGCTGGCTCAGAATAAGTTGCTTGGATGCCATCGTCCTTTGCCAAAATAGCAAAGGTGGTGCCCAATGGAGAACCAAGAGAGGAGCCTCCCCCAGCCCCCGGTGGATCATTCCAGTCTGCCTGGGGCACTGAGCCTTCTCTGTGGCCTTTTCCTTCCTGAGTGTTGTGATTCAGGCTCTCTCATTTCAGCACATAGCCTGGCTCCCAGCAACATGGCCAGGAATCGCTCTGCACCACTCCTGCAGCGGCCGGCTGCTGCCCTCAGCCAGAAAGTGGGGAAGCAGGCACTCACCGTACCAGCCAGCAGCCCACCCCCTGCAGCAGCTCCTCAGACTATCCATGGCGTGAGTAACTTGGTTGTTCTCTTCCTCTTCTTCCAGTGCGCAGCCCCTTCAGAGCAGGCGGCCAGCTGGCCAGCTGCAGGAGCCACGCACAAAGCAGCTCTCCAGCAACACTGACACTCCAGCTGCTGCAGAATGAGCCCACCTGCCTCCCTCTCTCCCCCACCCCACCCCTACCACGCTAGGGAGGCAAGGGAGATGCAGTGAGGTCTCCGCCTCTTGGGCTCACTGCCTGCTAAATGCCAAGCCGCTTCTCCAAAGCCCTTCTGCCCCAGCACACGGCCCCACCTGCAGCATGGGGGTCATGAAGCATCTCTGCCTTGTGGCAGGAGGGTGTATGGGTGGCGAGGGGCAGCTTGATCCTTTCTCAGTGATGGCCGTTGTTATGGGAAATCTCCTCCCAGTTGCTGCAGCTGCTTTGCTTCCCCCTTCTCTACTCGTGAGTCAGGCAAGGTTCAGACTCCACTTTGCTTTGCTTCAGCAGGTGCCCAAAGGCCTGGAGGTGGGGAGAGGCCAGGCAGCCTCCTTCCCCAGGCCCCTTTCACTGTGTGCTCAAGCCCAGGAGGCGGCTCTTCACCACCACCTGATGAGGAAGGAGGGCTCCCCCAGGAAGGCGGCTGCTGGCCTGGTGAGTGAAATGGAGCCTCTTTCCTGCCCCCCCCAACACTTCGTTCCTAGCTTGGGGTCCTTGTGTGAAAGAAGCCGCTAGTCCAAGAGCTCAACCAGCCAGGTGGGCTGCAGGTGGAGTGGGCAGTCAGGGTGGGCTACAGGTGGATCTGGGGAAAGGCTGCAAGTTGATTCCTGATGGCTTCTAAGGCTGGGAGAGCTTTGTGCAAAGCAGGCAGGGGTGAGGAACTGAAGAAGGCAGACTATGCTCCTCTACGTGGAGCAGCAACCGGTTTGACAGGTCTGGGACTCCAGCCGTGACCGTGGCTGCAGCTGACTCCTCTGACCCTGGGCTGCTTATAAGGTGCAGCTGTCTGGCCAGCTCCAGCTCTCCAGTCCAAGACTGGTCAGGAAGCAAAGGGGCTGAGTCTTGGGAGCCGCCGGGTTCAGCTCAGACCTTTCCAGTTGTCCCAAATGGTATGTTGAGGGATGCTCCCTGTCCCACCAAGTGTTCCTGCTCCCATCTGCAGTGCCCCCACAGCTCTCCTGTCTCTTTTGCAGAATCCAGGGAGCGCCGAGGTCCACAGCAGGGAAGCTCGCTCATTTCTTAAGCCCAGTAAGAAGATGTTCCGGGCTACAGCAAACGTGGGAATGGCTGGGGACCCAAAGGCCTGCCTGGGCAGTTACTCCCAGTCCTATGGGACCATCTGCAAGTCTGCTCTTCAGAGTCTGCCTGTATCAGACACTTGCCAGCAGGCAATAGACCACAACACCCAGCAGCTTTGACCTTCCCAGCCCAGCTCAGCCTGCTCCCAAACTGCAGAGCCAATCCTGCAACTGCCCAGGGCCTGAAAGGTGGAGGGAGGGAAGACGGGCAACCGCCTACCCTGCCACTCAGGACAGTTGAGCGCAGGGTGCTCTTGCTGCAGTCTCTGCTCCCCTGACTAAGACCTGCTTCTCTTCCCCATTTCAAGCCCTGAGTGTAAAACCACTCTGGGAACCACCAGAGACAGAGAAAGTGCTGGCCGAGACCCCTGACCCTCCTCCCTGTGTGCCTTTGGGGTCCTGGGCCACCTGCCAACGCCTTTCTGCACTCTCCTCTCTGTGCCCATGGCTACAGCCTGTGGACTTATTCTTGTAAGGGTTTTTAATAAAAGGAGTCTTTTAAAAACATCTTGAAATAATCCATGAGAAAGGACTCTTTCTTGGTTATCTGCTGTAGAGGGGAATAAATACAATAATTTTGATTTCTGCTCTAAGGCTGAACAGCTGGAGCTGTCCCCACATTTCTGGGTGTTGGTGCATCTGGATTCTGAACTGCTATTTGTGTGTGTGCAGAGGGACAATGTCCAGGGGAAAAACATGCCCCAATAGTGAACCACAAACTTCCCACAGGAAATCAATTGCTCCTCCATTACACTGGATTTTCTTTTTAATTGTTAGCTGTTTGGTTATTATTTTAATAGAAAAGCAAGGTACAAGTAATTCAACTAAACTGAGTGTGCCCAAAGTGTTTTGCACACTCATGGGATGGGGTCAGACTGGCATCTGGGTGTTACCTCCCCCCCCCCCCCGGTCTTCTTAGGCCCAGGCTGAGCCAGATGCCACTGCCTTGCTCCCAGCCCCCTGACTCACCCAGGGGCTTCTACTGCTTGGGGCTGAGGCCAGGCTCTTTAGGAAACGAGCTGCTGCACTGGGAAACTTGGGGGCTGTCAAAATGAGACCTGGAAGGGCTTGCACCTGGCACCTTTAGGCTGCAATCCTACAACTCCCTTCTGTGCACATTGGGACCTGCATTTAAGGAGAGCGGCCTGGGCGTGTGCTATCAGAAGTAAGCCTCTGTGTTTGGGAGCAGGCACACTTGCACACCGGCACTACTGAGTCAAAGCTGTTTCTGAGATCCTTTCCCTAACCAGACTACGTGTCCATCAATGTGTCACCAAGGAGACAGAGGCTGGGAAAGTGACATTTATTTTATATATTTCTGTGTCACACTTTAGCACAAAAATTCCCAAGGAAACTTACAACAAGAACAAAACAGTAAGAACAAAAATAACACTAAGACAACCAACAAGCTAAACATTTAAAACTCTGCACAAAGACCAGCGATGTTGCTGCCCTCCCCTGCTGACAGGAGGGCTGTGTGCCTGGCACTGCTTCTGCCCCTTTCTGTTGCCATCTTGACTTGGCCGTTGACCTGGGCTTTGCCTCTCTGAGAGGAATCAGCAGCAGTCACAATTCCTCAGGGGGCTTGCCTGGTAGCAGTGGGACAACTCAGCCCTGGGGCCAGGTGCTGGGACCAAGGGTGTCATCTCGAGGCCATGTGAGGGATGCTTAGCAGCTGCACAGGGCCTGGGGCTTAGCTGGCTCTGTGGAAGAGGACCCTGGTTGGCATGAGATGCACCTTGTATGACTGGACTGCCTGCAGCACAGGATTGACCCTGGAACATGTTTAAGGGGTATGTTACCTTATCCATATACCTTCTTGGTAGTGAAAGTAGGAGAAACGGGAAGCTGCCATCTCCAGCTCCAGCTCACTGGTATTTTGTAGGGAGTGAGGCACTGGGAATCCTAAGTAATGGCAAGCTCTCTTGAGCCTCTTGGACACCTGGCTGCAACCTTGGGACCTGTTCCCCGCCTGTGAGAAACCTGGAGCTGATTTCCTGCGTGGCAATGACTCTGCTCCTATCCGGTGTGGTACATCTGAAGCTGGTGCCACTGGGGATGAGCAGCCGAGCCCCTCGATGCCTAAGCCACCTGCGCAAGCGGGCAAGGTCTTGCCGGTACTGGTGCTCTCGCAGCAGCAGCTGCTGCTGCGCCTTCAGGTGAAGCACAAGGGATTTCAGCACTTTGGCCTCTCTGATGAGCTCCACAAGCTCATGACGCAGGCGCCGGTTGTCAGCTTTCACCTGCTTAGTGTGCCGGATGAGGCTGCGCACGGCTTCCTTTTCAGCCAGCCTCGCCAGAGCCTGGATCCTCAGCTGAGCTTGCATCTCATAGTCTGTCACCTGCTGTACATGTTCACTCTTGAGCTTGTGCATTTGCTCCGTGTGCAGCACTTTCATGACCAGCAGCTCCTTCTCCAGGTCCCGGATCCGCGTCAGCAGCTGGAATTGCAGCTCCTGGTAAGGCTGCAGTGCTTCAATTTCCTTGTTCACGAGGGAGAGCTTTGTCTCCATCTCTATCAGCTGGGACCTCACATCCCTCTCCTTTTCCTGGTACTCAGTGGTCAGCTTTGCCTTCTGCTTCCGGATCTGGATTAAGTCTGAGAGATTCTGGTCATTCAGAGAAATGATGGCGTTCTGGTTGCGGAGGGTGCGTCTGTTTATGTAGGAGATGTAGACTTTGTTGATATCTCGGATCTTTTGGGCTTCCTTGTCCAGGAACTCGTTTTCCCACTGAAAGTTCCTCACACGCTGAGTGTATGTTTTGATGTGCTCTGTCAAGGTTTCAAATTCCTTCTGCAGGTATATCTCCCTCTCACTGACGTATGGCAGGGAACTTGTTTGCCCCTTGGCTGCATCCTTGGCTTTCTTCTTGGCTTTCTTCTTCGGTTTGGTGTTTTTCTTCTTTGGTGGCATCTTGGGCTAAGGGGTCGGATTCTAGACACTGCCAAATGTGATTATTGTTACTGTAAAAGTTGAATTGTTCTTACTAAACTAAAAAGCTCCCCAAACTCTTGCCTCATAGGGGAGTTGTTCCATTCCCTTGATCACATTGCTTTCCCTTTTCCAACTCTAAAATATCATTTCCGTGGGGAGTGACCGGTAGTCAAAGTATGGTTGCACCATAGATTTGTATAATGGCAATATGAAATTGGCAGTTTTACTTCCAATTCCTTTCCTAATGATCTCTAGCATAAATGCACACTAGGTAAAGACAAATACATGGAACTACCTGCTGTGACCCCCACGGTCTTGATCTTGGTTCACCAGTGCCAGTTCAGACCCCATTAGCCTATACGTGAAATTAAGATTCCCCCCCCCCACATACATCCCTTTAGACTTTTCTTATTTTCTCTTATTATTAATTAAAATTATACACCACCAACCATCACAGGGTGGTTTACAACATAAAAACACAAAATACATAACATAATAGCAATCCTGCTTCTGAATGACAATGTCCATCAACTTTGGGGGGATTCGGCTCCCTAAAATATTTTACGGTGAGCTGAAGGGACCTTGGCCCCTAGAAGTTGGCTCCTTTGCTCCACAAGGAAAGCAATATCAAAAGCTGAACTGCACCCGCCAGGTTAATCTGGCACTTTTAAATGCCAATAAAGGAGATTGATGATACAAATCAATTTGATCCATACTTGCATGCCAAACTCACGTTGTGGGGAAACCTTATATTAAAAATTGATAAAAAGATGGTAATATGGAAAAACTGGATGGAAGCAGGTATATTACCTCTGGACCAACTGATAGATGAGGAACATGAGTTTTATACTTATGCTGTTTTAAGATGGGGCTCAGTGGCAGTACTTTCAGGTACAGCATCTCCTAACAAGTCTGTTTGGGCCACAACTTTCTCAATTTCTGAGACACCTGTGATATTGAGCAATTGAGTAATTCACTTGAAACAAAAAAAGCCTGCAATTACTTTTTATAGAGACTTACTAACCATAAATAAGTTTGATATCCAGATCTTAAGAAATGAATGAAATAAAGAATTAGAAATTTCAATATTACCTAGACAATGGGAAAGTATTTTAGCTGCTATACCCATGGTATCAATGGATCTTAACTTAAGACTTATACAGCAGAACATAATATTTAGAATCTATTGGACTCCTTTACATCTGTATAAAAAATGATTTGCTAAGATTGCTTTATGCTGGAGATGTGTTAAGGACCATGCCTCCCTGAAACATATGTTTATACAGTGTTCTATACTTAATTTTGGGAGAAAGTGCTGGATTTTATAAATATGACTTCAGAAAAAAACCTAAATTTTTCAGCAGAGAATATTCTTCCGAACCATATGAGTTAACTATATGGAAATCTAAACCACTGAGCCTCTTGGGCTTGCTGATCAGAAGGTCGGCAGTTCGAATCCCCGCGACGGGGTGAGCTCCTGTTGCTCTGTCCCAGCTCCTGACAACCTAGCAGTTTGAAAGCATGCCAGTGCAAGTAGATAAATAGGTATCGCTGTTGCGGGAAGGTAAATGACGTTTCTGTGCACTCTGGTTTCTGTCACGGTGTCCTGTTGCACCAGAAGCGGTTTAGTCCTGCTGGCCACATGACCCGGAAAGCTGTCTGCAGACGAACCCTGGCTCCCTCGGCCTGAAGCAAGTTGAGCGCTGCAACCCCAGAGTCGTCTTTAACTGGACTTAACCGTCCAGGGGTCCTTTACCTTTTTTACACTGTGGATTCATGCACAGCTTTTTAAAAAATGGGTTTGGCAAAATGCATTCCCCCCCCCTTTATTGGAATTGGGGATTTGAACCACCGACCTTCTGATTGGCAAGCCCAAGAGGTTCAGTGGTTTAGACCACAATGCCGCCCACACCCCACACCCCGGTCCCTAATCAACCGTGTAATGGAATGGGGGAAAGAGGCAAAGTGGAGCTCCAGCTCTAGCAGCAGAAGCAGTTTCTGTTTCACAGTTCCATTTTATTCTGAACTATTCAGACATAATTTGGAGGACTGGGCTTGGTTGTAAGCACCACCACACTTTAGGTAGGGTTGTAACAGAGAAACTGAAGCAGATTCAGAAAAGGAGAAGAAAGTTGGTCAAAGATGTGCAAAACATATTAGAAAAGGTTGAGGAAACTGGCTTTGTTTAGTCTGCTGTAGACTTGGGGAGGAGAGGCAGGAGAGCAACCTTCAGGTACTTGAAGGGCCATTCTCATAAAGAGGTCAAAACCTTGCTCTCTAGTGTCACTCTCCCCACAGGAGAAGGCAGCACTGGGTCTAATGGTCTTCAATCTCACAATTGATGGTTGGGCTGGAGTTCAAAGGGATTCCTATGGGCTGCCTAGGACTGCAGTTGTTCTTGTGTGGAAATAGAGTGACTCCCACAAACGCAGCAAACCAGTGGGTGTCTCACTAACCTGGGTGCTATGATTGCCTCTCTTATCCCCAACTCTTGCCTGGCACACCTCCGTGATGACCAGAGGAGAGGCTGTAGAAAATGCACAGGAAGCTGCAGTTGGCTGACAACCACTGGGCATCGTTGGAAAGTGGGTTGTTTCCATGGCGATGGAACACTGACATAACTGACCTTGTCCAGCACTGCCAGCTGGCCTTGTGGCCCAACTCTAGGCTTTGCCTAGGCTGCTGTTACAAATGTGTCAGAAGTGGTGGAGGGCAACAGAGGCCTTGGCACCAAGAGAAGGCAGTGTACCATGCAGGACATGCTGAACTCTTTAGTGTCTCCAATTCAGAAAGGGGTCTTTCTGTCTACCATGTTTTTTGGAAGCTCATCCCCACACAATCCTCCCTCAAAATAAAACAGGCTCAGTGTCTTTAAAAATCACTGGCATTTTTTTTAAGGGAAAGGTTTCTGATCTCCCCGCTTCTTGAGCCATTTCTACCAAAGTTCACAAGAATTGTATGCTGAACTTCAACTCCAGTAAATTACTCCAGAACCAAAACTCACAGTCAATTTCTCAACACTAACAGCACAGGAGTCCAACAAAAAAGCTGGAAGGTGCCATGCTGGCAAATGTCACATCAGATCAGAGAACCAGGAGCCAAGGGCTGTGAAAGGCCTTCCAAAGAGCCAAGCCCATTGAGGCTTTGTGGAGGGCTAGACCTTCGCTGAGGTCTCACAGGGTTAATGTTCCTCCCTCACCTCACTAAGCTGAGTTGCAGCCTGGCTGGTCTCTGGCCCCACCTACCCTGCCCTCCACAAATCCACTTGTTTCCTAGACCTTCTTGGAGGTCCCAATTTCTGCCTCTAGGTGGAAGTTAGTGCCCCCCCCCCATTTCTTGTTTCTGTCTGCACAGCCTTGGCTGCTGTGTGCAGTGGGCAGGGGCCTCCTCCACTAGGGAGCATACTCAAGGAGTTCTTTGTCCCTCAGATAAGGTGGCCAGAGTTCATAGCCTATCTGAGAAGAGAGTTAACACTTTTTGTCACTTGCTCAGCTTCCACAGCCAGTCCAGATGAGTTTTCTGGGAAAGACACTGGGGAGTGGAGTCATTGGGCAGTGACCTGAGAGACAGAATTATTATTTTTTCCCCTTAAAATGATTTAGACTTAAAAAGCAAAAGCAAATTTTATTTTCTCTCTGAGTTGGTACTCACGTATGATTATTAGAAAATCTTAATACCTTGAAATGCTAAGGTCTAGAGAGCAAAATCATAAAAGAAGTGGAAAACCTCAGGGTCCCTTACCTAAGAGATCTACAGCAAACCTTTTTAGAACTAAAATATCCACCTGATGAAGTTAAACAACAGCTCAACAAAGCCAGACTGATAACTTGCTGCAAGACCGACCCCAAAGAGAAAGTAACAGAGCACCACTAGTAATCACATACAGCTCCCAAGTTAAAACAGTTCAATGCATCATCAGAGATCTACAACCTCTCCTAGACAATGACAGTTCTCTTTCTCAAGCTCTGGGAGGAAGATCTTTCATTGCCTACAGACAGCCACCCAATCTTAAACAACTCCTCACCCACAATAATACAACAACCAGACTTAACATGGACATTGGTACCAGAGCCTGCATTAAACCCAGATGCCAACTTTGCTGCCACATACACCTAGACAACACCATTACTGGCCCCAATAACATCCAACATACCATCTCAGGACTATTTAACTGCTTTTCTTCTAACATTGTGTATGCCATCAAATGCCAGCAGTGCCCTTCAGCTCTCTATATTGGACAAACAGGCCAAACCCTACACCAAAGGATAAATGGACATAAATCTGATATCAGAAATCACAAGACAGAGAAACCAGTAGGAGAACACTTCAGTTTCCCAGGACATTCAATAAAGTATCTCAAAATAGCTGTCTTATTACAGAAGAATTTCAGAAACAGACTAGAAAGAGAAGTTGCTGAATTGCAACTTATTACCAAACTTAAAACCGTGGAGATACCTGGTCTGAATAGAGACATAGATTCTTAGCTCATTATATAAAGCTATTTTTAGCCATCTCACCCATTGCTTTTTCCTGTAACACCAACTGCAGTAATTAACAGGTTTACCACACCTATCAGCCAATCACCCATTCCCACCACCCTTCTGAGTAATACCCCTCCCCACCCTCTCACTATATATAAGGGTCTGGTGACTTCTGTTTCAGCGTGTCTGAAGAAGTGTGCATGCACACGAAAGCTCATACCAATAACAAATTTAGTTGGTCTTTAAGGTGCTACTGGAAGGATTTTTTTTATTTTGTTTCATATACACTTGACCCAGATTCCCTTCACAAAAAGAAAGCACCCCGAACAGAACCACTGAGGGAAAGGTCCATTTCTCCGAAACCAAAAATTGTTTCGAAAGACAACCTGTGACTGAAACAGAAAACTGAGCCCCTTCCCCTCACGTTGTGCAAGAAAACCTTCACAGTGAAGTTGTTGAAATCTGTACTTTGAGTACTTTAAAGACCAAGAGCATTACAGACAGTACTTCTGAAGATAACTTTGAATTCAAGGGTGTGGACGATTGCTCGAACAAAGTTTATTTCAGCTTAGGAAAAGCACCACTGAAAGATGCGCAAGACACCAGAGCGTCTCCCAAAGTGAGCCGCAAATGTGCAAATAGGCAAACACGACCCAAAAAGGAAAAGTCTGTATGCCTTTTCAAAGGCAGCCCAGGCACATTCAGCCACAGACAGAAACATTGCTTGTTTGGTGGGCTCTACCAGTCTGGAGCCATCGCTCTACCAGTCTGGAGCAATGGAGCAGAGTGCCCTCTTGTCACCCCTTCAGAGATGACACCCGGGGCGATCTACTCCCCCCGCCCCCCTCTTCCTATGCCGCTGTGCAGAATAGACTGGGGAGGAAAGCGGATGGCGAAAAAGATGGACGGAGGATGGAGAGGAGACTGGAAAGAAGAAGCACTGAGAAAGCAGGTAAAAGGTAAAGGTACCCCTGCCCGTACGGGCCAGTCTTGCCAGACTCTAGGGTTGTGCGCTCATCTCACTCTAGAGGCCGGGGGCCAGCGCTGTCCGCAGACACTTCCGGGTCACATGGCCAGCGTGACAAGCTGCATCTGGCGAGCCAGCGCAGCACACAGAATGCTGTTTACCTTCCTGCTGGTAAGCAGCCCCTATTTATCTACTTGCACCAGAAGGTGCTTTCGAACTGCTAGGTTGGCAGGTGCTGGGACCGAACGACGGGAGCGCACCCCGCTGTGGGGATTCGAACCGCCAACCTTTCGATCAGCAAGTCCTAGGCGCTGAGGCTTTAACCCACAGCGCCACCCACGTCCCTCACTGAGAAAGCAACCAGGAAATAAAAAGGCTAAGGGGCCTGGGATGTTAAGCTGAGGGGGGGGGAGTAAGTAAAATTGTTAAACAGAATTAGAGAAAGAGGAAAGGGGCTCTAATTATTTAATAATAATAATAATAATAATAATAATAATAATAATAATAATAATTTATTATTTGTACCCCACCCATCTGGCTGGGTTCCCCAGCCACTCTGGGTGGCTTCCACAGAGACCAAAAATACACTAAAATGTCACACATTAAAAACTTCCCTGAACAGGGCTGCCTTAAGATGGCATATTAAAGGTATAGTTAATCTTAAGATGGCACAGGAAAAAAGCTGAGTCAACTTCCGCCTTCTTCCTCACAGTAAAGGAACCAGCAGCAGCGTCAGGATGATATAGCTTAGAGGCTGATCAACGCAATAAACTGCTTCTGTATACCAACCTTGTATTACCTGCGGCAACGTCTAGTGACAAGAGGCATAATTGCCACCAGCCAGTCCAAATTAATGGAAAAGACTGGGAAACCTTAGTAACTCATTTTAACAATTCTAGTATTTAAATATATTTCCAAATATTTTCTTACCAATTCTTCTAACCATAGATAACATATTCTATTGGGTGCATGAACTTGTATTAAATTCTACCAATGGTCTGTGAACAATTATAACAATTTTTATTAATTGATTGTAATTATAACAAAAAGGGTGATTGCAAATTATGGCAGTTTGTTATCAGCCGTGACTCCCGCTAATTGATTTACGAACCTCGATTAGCGATTTATGGCCGCCTGGCACACTTCCGCTCCGGCTCTCCGTCACGGCTCAGCAGAGTTTCGCACAGCGGTGTAAAACTGTCACCAGCTTGACTCAGCTTCCAGACAAACACACAGAGTCCAGTTTGTCTATTTACAGCTTTTATTCCAACATTTCTCAGGAATTTCCAGGACTATTTGCAGCCATGCCAAAACTGCATCTGTTCCCCACAGAACACAGAGTGGGACTGGCAAACTTTGCCCAAGCTCCTCCCAAGCTTCCAAAATTGACGTCAGAATGGTGTGGCATCATGGGAAGAACTTAACCCGTTAAGTTCCAACTCCAACACAAATGACCTGATGAATTTTATTAATTGAACGCCTATACATAGAATTTAGATTTAGATATTAGATTTTAAGATCATAAGGAGTGGAATGAGATTTTTGAATTAGTTTCCCCCCCAATAAGGTATCAATGTTAAAGTATTAACTTCTTAGATACCCCCAGATCTCTCTTACTAGACACAACTCTGAATTTAGTATCAACAGCAATAACAGATTATAAAAAACTGGGACAAAGTCTATCTTGGTGTGCATATAGGGAGGTGTGGGCGTATAAAGAAGACAACACAATGTCTACCAATAAGAAATCACAATGAATCCCAGTGGGAACTGCAAGGAGGCAATCTATGGTTGAAATAGATACCAATGTAGACTTAAGAGATTTAATCATAGGCATGAACAAATCCATCAACGATAAATTAGATATTATGGGAAACAACACTGAGCAGAACTCTAGATTAATAATGTACTTAACTGGAGAAATAAAGGACTTGACTATTAAAAATCTAGAGATAGAGAAGACTGTCCACGATTTAAATCAAAAACTAGTAACCAAGAGGAAATTATGAAAGAAACCACAGAGAAAGTACATAACAAGATTAGAGAACTGAAGAAAGGTCAAGGTGCAACAAACACTGAACTATCGGAACTAAAAAGAATTCATGAGGAGAAGGCTTGCTAGAGAGGTTAAAAGCAACAAAAAAGGCTTTTATAGGTATGTCCATAGCAAAAGGAGGAACAAAGAAACAGTGGGGGTCACTCAGAGGAGAAGATGTTGAAATGCAAACAGGGGACACAGAAAGGGCTGAACTCCTCAATGCCTTCTTTGCCTCAGTCTTCTCCGATAAAGAAAACAATGCCCGACCTGAAGAATTTGGAGCAAATGATTCAGCAGAGGAAACACAGCCCAGAATAACTAAGGAGATAGTACAAGAATACTTGGCTAGTTTAGATGTATTCAAGTCTCCAGGGCCAGATGAACTGCATCCAAGAGTATTAAAAGAACTGGCAGATGTGATCTCAGAACCACTGGCAGTCATCTTTGAGAATTCCTGGAGAACAGGCAAAGTCCCGGCAGCCTGGAGGAGGGCAAATGTTGTCCCTATTTTCAAAAAGGGGAAAAGAGAGGACCCAAATAATTATCGCCCAGTCAGTCTGACATCAATACCAGGGAAGTTTCTGGAGCAGATCATAATGCAAACAGTCTGTGAGCACCTAGAAAGGAATGCTGTGATCACCAATAGTCAGCATGGATTTCTAAAAAATAAGTCACGTCAGACTAACCTGATCTCTTTTTTTGACAGAATTGCAAGCCTGGTAGATGAAGGGAACGCAGTGGATGTAGCCTACCTTGATTTCAGCAAGGCACTCGACAAGGTGCCCCATGATATTCTTGTAAAGAAGCTGGTAAAATGCGGTCTTGACTATGCTACCACTCAGTGGATTTGTAACTGGCTGACTGACCGAACCCAAAGGGTGCTCATCAATGGTTCCTCTTCATCCTGGAGAAGAGTGACTAGTGGGGTGCCACAGGGTTCTGTCTTCTGCCCGGTCTTATTCAACATCTTTATCAACGACTTGGCTGATGGACTCAAGGGCATCCTGATCAAATTTGCAGATGACACCAAACTGGGAGGGGTGGCTAACACCCCAGAGGACAGGATCACACTTCAAAACGACCTTGACAGATTAGAGAACTGGGCCAAAACAAACAAGATGAACTTTAACAGGGAGAAATGTAAAGTATTGCACTTGGGCAAAAAAAATGAGAGGCACAAATACAAGATGGGTGACACCTGGCTTGAGAGCAGTACATGTGAAAAGGATCTAGGTGTCTTGGTTGACCACAAACTTGACATGAGCCAACAGTGTGACGCGGCAGCTAAAAAAGCCAATGCAATTCTGGGCTGCATCAATAGGAGTATAGCATCTAGATCAAGGGAAGTAATAGTGCCACTGTATTCTGCTCTGGTCAGACCTCACCTGGAGTACTGTGTCCAGTTCTGGGCACCACAGTTCAAGAAGGACACTGACAAACTGGAACGTGTCCAGAGGAGGGCAACCAAAATGGTCAAAGGCCTGGAAACGATGCCTTATGAGGAACGGCTAAGGGAGCTGGGCATGTTTAGCCTGGAGAAGAGGAGGTTAAGGGGTGATATGATAGCCATGTTCAAATATATAAAAGGATGTCACATAGAGGAGGGAGAAAGGTTGTTTTCTGCTGCTCCAGAGAAGCGGACACGGAGCAATGGATCCAAACTACAAGAAAGAAGATTCCACCTAAACATTAGGAAGAACTTCCTGACAGTAAGAGCTGTTTGACAGTGGAATTTGCTGCCAAGGAGTGTGGTGGAGTCTCCTACTTTGGAGGTCTTTAAGCAGAGGCTTGACAACCATATGTCAGGAGTGCTCTGATGGTGTTTCCTGCTTAGCAGGGGGTTGGACTCGATGGCCCTTGGGGTCTCTTCCAACTCTATGATTCTAAGCTTGATCAAATTGTGCTACTCGAAAGGCACCAGAGAGAACTGGTATTACATTTTTGAGGGATTCCTGAAAGACAGAATGAGGATGTATTTGCCTAATTAACAAAAGAATTGGCCATTTGGCTCGAGGTGCAAGAGGAGGACTTGTTACTGGATATAAAGATCTTTAGAATTAAACCTGATAGAATTAAGAATTTCAAAGGACCAGGAGATTGTTTGGTTTTTCTAAATTCAAGACTACTGAAAGACAAGATTCTACAAAAAAGGAAACTGATGATCAACGGGAAAAATATAACAATATATAAATAAATTCCCAAAAGATTATTGAGGAAAAGGAAGATTTACAAGTCCTTAGCGGAGGCTGTACAGAACAAAGGAATAAGATACAAATGGGAATTCTCAGAAGGGATATCTTTTATGTTCAAAGAAAGAAAGGAAGGGAATAACCACCACCTTAAATCTGACCCTGTACTCCAAAGGGAGCCAGTGCAGCTGGAAAAGCACTGGGTGAATATGCTCCCATGGCAGAGACCCTGTGAGGAGCCTTGCTGGAGTTTCTGGGACAGCTTTAAGGGCAGCCCCACATAGAGCGAATTACAGTAGTCAAGCCTGGAGGTGACCATCGCATGGATCACTGTGGCCAGGTTGGGGCAGGAAAGGTAAGGGACCAACTGCTTGATCCGGTGAAGGTGGAAAAATGTCGCCTTGGCTGTTGCTGTAACCTGTGCCTCCATGGAAAGGGTAAAAGTCGGATCCAGATGATTTTAAACGGATCCTCATGAATTCATATGATTTTTTTCATTCAAATGGAATAAAACCACCATGATACTGTAGACCATGTCTTAATCTGTAGGCAGCTTCACAAAAATCATGCATCCACTGTTTTGTGGGGTCACAATGGCTCAAAAACATGGTTAAAAAGCATGGATCCTCTTGGATCCTCATGATTTTTGCACTAGATCAGCCCGAAGTCACCATCAGATCACACATCATGGCCATGGGCACAGTATGCACCACAAAAATCTGTGGGAAAATGATTGCTTGTACATGAGAGCATGAGCAAAGTTCTTATTGTTACAGGGTGATTTCATAGCTAGAAGCATCCTTGGAGCATGAACAGCGCGTGAACAGCTCGTGCTGTCCCATATGATTGGCTAACGTGGCATGGCCTGATGCTCACATAGTCTAGTGCGAAGGTCTTTATCTGCTGGCTAGAACAAATTGCTTGGCTTGTATTTTTTGTATCTTTCTGATTTCACACATTTCACACAATAAAAGCTGTGCTGCATTAGCCCTAGAGCAGCCATATTTCGGAACCTATCATGGTGTGAGACTGATTTTTCTTTGGATGCCGAGCTGTAACTCGACAATTGGTGCCCCGTGTGACTGCCTTCGGACTTCACGTTGTTTTTCATTATTCAGCACTCACCAACACGTCGTTCATCCACGTAGTGGATCCCTGGTGAGTGCTCCCGTGTGACTGCCTTCGGACTTCACGTTGTTTTTCATTATTCAGCACTCACCAACACGTCGTTCATCCACGTAGTGGATCCCTGGTGAGTGCTCCCGTGTGATTTCTTTCGGACTTCATGCTGTTTTACAACGTTCAGCCTCACCTAGCCCGGAAGGGCTGCAGACGCGTCGTTCATCCACGTAGTGGATCCCCGGTGAGAGCTCCCGTGTGAATGTGATTCTGGACTACGTTACGGACTTATCAGCACTTATCTCCGCCCGGACAGGGCAAAAGGCGCCTCTCTCATCCTCCTACGGATCCCTCCGGTAAGTGCTCCCTGCTCTTTTTGCAACTCTTGCAATCATGGGAAAATCTCTCTCTGCACCACAGAATTTTTTTTTAAAGACCTTAAATTCCTTTTGGCCAGTAACAACCTTGCTGTTCGGAAAGCTGACCTTAAGTCCCTTATAAAATTCTGGACACTCACTGCCCGTGGTTCCCCCAGGACGAAAATTGGGAGTTAGACGATTGGAAAAAAATTGGACACTTCTTTCAAAATCATCCTCAGATTGATGTCAAGGTTTTGCACGCCTGGGGTAACGTCTACAAAGCTATGTCGTGCTTAACTCCTTCAAACATTCTTCTGGCTGCTGCAACAGCCCCCCCGGTTCCCGCTTTGCCTGCCTCTAACCTACCTCCTAAACCGCCGGACATTCTCTCTTCGGCTCCTCCTGTCACTCCCCTGCATTCTTCACATTCAGCACCCCCCGCTCTTCCACCTCCTGCGCCCAAGGCCTCTGGCACCGCTTCTACTACTCCTCTCCAAGAATCTCTCCGTGCCGCTGCCCCATTGTTGGGTTTTGATTGTACAACTCCTAATCACTTTCCTGTGATTGCTCCTGCACCCCCAGCCCCCGTCATGCTGACCCAAACCGATGTTCTCGATGGGCTGACGGGAGGAGGCAATTTTCTTCCTATTGCCCAACAGTTGGCCCTTGATCCTATGTATTGGGCAGCCACCACAGCCTCAGCCCAAGAGACTCTGGCCTCTGTTCCTGATGACAGGAATGAGCGAGATGGCCGATGGGGAAGCATCAGACAGGACCCTGCAAAGCCCTATGGACAATTTGTTGATCGCTTGTACAATACCTTCAAGCGGCAAGTTCAGGACCTGGCAGCACAAGACCTGACTGTACGCCAGCTTGCGTTCGCTAATGGAAAAGAGGACTATAAGCAAGCGCTGCACCTTCTAATGGCAACATCAAATATAGCCATTGCTGATATGCTTAAAGCCTGCCAGTCAGTGGGCACTGCTAGCCACGGCCTGCTAGCCACGGCCTTGTCCTCCGCCGTGTCCCAAAATCCTGCAAAGGATACAACCTGTTGGATTGACAGTGGCTAAGGAGAAAATCCAGCGGACCTTACCCATTGCGTACCTGGGACATGAGCTGACAGCATCTGCAGCCATTCCAGTCACGCCTCAACTACAGTTTCCTGATTTTAAACTGGTGGATTTACAACAAATTCTTGGACAGCTGAATTGGATAAAGAGTTATTTGGACCTGCCCACTTCCACTTTGTCTCCACTATTTTCTGCCCTTAAAGGACACAAGAATCCAGCGGACAAGATCACAATCACCTCTGCAATGGAAGAGGCTCTTCCACAGCTGTTCCAGTGTTTCCTGGCACGCTGAATGGCCATCTTAATCCCTACTGCATTGGCCCCCCTTTTCCCTGGGAAGCCACTTCAACCACCAAACATCATTACAGTTTTGCTGCCTCCCAATAGCGACCATCCCATCTGTATCATCACGCTTCATTGGGCTTGGACTTTTGACTCAGCAGTACAAGGAGCAATACATCAGACTTATTTACAGCAAATGGGCTCCTGTATCTGCAGAAATGGTTGTGTGACTTCTTCTGGATTGTGGTTTTTACATGCCAATAATCGAGCCACGAAATATCACACAGGTTGCTCGGAAGTGGCCATTGGACTAATTTACCATTCTCATCCTTATTGACATCGCTTGGATTTTACCCCCCAGATATTTTTTTTCTCCTCCCTCAGGAGTCCTGCCTTATGATGTGTTCCCCTGAGCATGTACAGAGGGCTGTCTTGGAACTATTGTGGACTCTTGGCAAGGGAGGGGGTGAGGGGATTTCAGTGTGTTCCAGTTGTTTCATTCTTGTGCCTTGGCATGGTTCCCGGACAGAAAGCAAGTTGCAATGTGGTTCTTTAGCATGGCCTGCGAAGACAATGGGCTCTGTTCTCGACCTTGTTGCAATCTTTTTGGTTACAGCAAGCGGAATGCTTGGCTAGTGCCTTTTAGCTGCTGAGAAAAATGATTTTTAAAGGCTTCTTGAAGCTTTGAGTTTTTTTTGGTGGTGGTATTCTAGCATTCCAGTAAATGCTTCATTTAAGATTAGCAATAATATGAAGGACAATCGTATAAGTTTATCACCTGTGTTTTGTTGCTTGCAGAAATAGTGTCTTATTGTTTTCATTTTAATCACAATAGCAAAAAAATTTTAGGTCATTATCCATATTGTAATTGGACATATGAATACATTAATGGATCTTCTTGTTTTCTTAATGTTACAACCATGAGTGGCAGACCAAAGGTTTTAATTAATAATGTCACAACTTACATGATTTATGAACAACAGGCTGCGTGTAGAGATTTTTATGTTTGGTTCAGCCATCTCTAGGTCCCTTCTGCCTTCTTTAGGTGCAGCCATGAATTACCGTGATTTGCATAAATTGGCAAACTGGACAGAAAATTTGTTTAATTCCACCATTTTGGCTTTAAAAATGATTAACAAAGAAATATCAGAAATAAGAAATGTAGTTCTTCAACATCATTATGCTTTAGATGTGATCCTTGCTTCTAAAGGTGGAATTTGTGCCTTAATTCATTCTCATTGCTGCATGTATATAACTGATCAATCGACCAATATCTCTGCTACTATTGATCATATGGAACAAATGATAGCCCATAATCCTTTGAATCCACCTGAAGGTTTTGATCCATGGGAGTGGTTATCTTCTTGGTTACCTAATGGATTATGGTTAAGAAAAATATTATTGATTGTAATTGCATGTATTGCTGGCTTCATTATGGTGTGTTGTTGCATTCAATGCATACCCTCTTTGATTTCCCAATGCACTGCATGGTGGTACCGACCACGGCCCACCACAGGGGTTACAAGAGGAATTTATGTTGCAAAGTGTAGACGCTTAGGCAATGAAGTGTACGATTTGGACTAATGGTCCCTCTTTTCCTCTAATAATATAAACAAGAAAAGGGGACATGTGGGAAAATGATTGCTTGTACATGAGAGCATGAGCAAAGTTCTTATTGTTACAGGGTGATTTCATAGCTAGAAGCATCCTTGGAGCATGAACAGCGCGTGAACAGCTCGTGCTGTCCCATATGATTGGCTAACGTGGCATGGCCTGATGCTCACATAGTCTAGTGCGAAGGTCTTTATCTGCTGGCTAGAACAAATTGCTTGGCTTGTATTTTTTGTATCTTTCTGATTTCACACATTTCACACAATAAAAGCTGTGCTGCATTAGCCCTAGAGCAGCCATATTTCGGAACCTATCATGGTGTGAGACTGATTTTTCTTTGGATGCCGAGCTGTAACTCGACAAAAATCATGGATCTACACCATGGCCCAAAAACATGGTTCCGAATGAACCATGGATCCTCATGGATCCTCAGGGGTTTTGCATTGGGTCACCCCAAATTCACCCTTTATTCAAATATCTCGTACATAACAACAGATCTGACCACAAAAATCATGGATCTACTGCTTTGTGGTGCCAGCCAGATGCTGCTCTAGATATATTACCCAATTTTTAGGTGGGTGCTGGGATGGAGAGTCGACTGAATCTCAATCCATTAAAGGGGGGGGGTTAAGAAGGGGGTCCAATGCTGCTCCCCACACAGCCTTTTGCAGCGATACTCAAAAGGGTCAGTACAAAACCCGAGCTCTGCACTCAAAGCTACCCTGACAGCAAGCAGTACTTCAAGAATGTCCCAACGGAAGGCGACCTGCTGAGGGACCCTGAGGTGGCTCCCACAGCCTGAGGGTCATGGTGGCTCTGAACCAGTTGGTTGAAAACCTGGACAACCAGAAGTAGGGCTGCTGGCTGCTGGAGCGCCTGGTGGATAACCACAAGAACATCCACCAAGTGCCATCAGGGATGTTCCAGGTATGGGGGAGGGGCAAGCAAGCAGGGAGGACACAGGAGCCGCTGGGCTGGCAGCTTGCCCTCGGAGCAACTGGGATCCTTCCAACAGGAGGGGGGATAGGGGGTGTGGGAATGTTGAGGAAAGTAGGAGAGGATATATTGATTAAACATTATCCCTTCTCACTCACACTAGTGAGCAAGCACATTCCCTTGTGCATTGCCAAGTTGATGGATTCGTTAGAATCATTTAAGTTATGCAATCCAGTCTGGATTGTCCAGTCTGGATTGTTGCTGGTAAGTTTCCCCTTTCATTTCCTGCTTAAAATAATAATAATAACACGACAGTCTTGTTTAAAAGTAAGGGTAAAATTTACTTACAATTCAGTTCACCGTAGAATTCTGAAGGCAGGCTTTATCTTGCGATAACAGTTACATTTGTAGAGAAAAGAAGTCTGAGCTGGGCCTCAGACTTTCCACCTTGTGGCTTCCGTCATAGCTGCCAACTTTTCCCTTTTCTTGCAAGGAATCCTATTCAGAACAAGGGAATTTCCCTTTAAAAAAGGGAAAAGTTGACAACTATGCTTCCGTCCTCTGTAAGGATGAGCCATGTGCGACTTCCGGGTTGGTGCCTCCGGCAATGGCGGAATTCCTTTGATCGGGAGGACTTTGCCCCGTGGGAATTTCGGTCTGTACCGCCATGGCGAAGGCGGAGACTCGTAAAAATCACAGGCGGGAGAAGCCTGTGAACGTGGGATTCGGCGGGCACCTTTTGCGCCTCCCCTACTCATGGGCAACCCAGTTTCGGGGATCCGGAGCGACGTGGGGTGAGCGGCGTGGTGCTTTGAATCGTCTGCTTCTTCCACAGAGCGAAGCCACATAGCTGTTGCCGGAGAGCACTGACTTTTTCCTGTGGACAATTTGACTCTAAAGTAATTACCCGTGAGTAGAGCTGAAGTGGGAAGAATTGGATTTTTAAACGTTTAATTTGGTATCGAAATGGGGAGGTTCAATACAGGAAGTCCGCCTCCCCCTTTTGTAAATAAACTGAAGCAATGAGGCTGCAAGCTGAAGTCTTGGAAAGCCTTTTGTAAAAGACTAAATCTCCATCGGTAAAGAACTAACCCCCCCCTTTGGAGACAGGATAAGAGGGGGGGAAGTGGTGGGCTGAATATGCCTGTAGGAGAGAGTTAAGAGAGTTAAAATACCGCCGCTCTGACCCTGGAAACGGGCTGCTAGCAGGATTGATGTCTTTTGGAATGTTCATTGACAGCATTTAGAACGTTCATTGACAGGAAGCTAAAAAAGAGAATACATTGTTTCTACTGTCTCTGGTTGTTTTCAAAAAAAAAAAAAGGAGGAAAAGTAACTGAAAATTGAAACTAACTTTGGATTATTGGAATTGTGTTTAAAAGAGGACATACTGACTAATACAAATAGAAACTGTTTTCCCCTAGTGGAAGCTTTTGAAATTGGTTGCTTTACAGGAGCTGGGCTAGGGGAATTTCCAGCTGCAAGATAAAAAATTGTGAGACTCTGGAATTGACCTTGAATCTCTTAAGTGTTCTGGCAAATGGAAAGAAAAAAACAGACGGAATCTCGACAGAAGAGGCCTTAGTGGTCGCATTAGTGAAAATAAACGATTCGCTGGAACAACTTCACAAGAAAACAGACGTGATAAATGTGAAAGTGGATGCTGCAAATATTAAAATTGACTTAATTGTAGAAAGTTTAAATAATTTGGGACAAAAGGTGAATACCAATACAGAAACCACCCAGAAATTGATACAGGAATCTACTCTGATACGGCAAACTGCAGATGAAGTCAGGGGACCTTGCACTTTCGGGGTGGCGCCATCGGTAATGGCGGATTCCCTCTGATCCGGAGGGACTGGCTCCACAGAAAACGGGTCTGTTCCACTACGGCGAAGCGGGGACCCTTTAAGAAATCACAGGCGGATGAAGCCTGTGACCATGGAACTCGGCGGGCACCTTTCGCGCCCCCCCAATCCGTAAAGGAACCCAATTACGGGTTCCGGAGCGAAGAGGGGCAAGTGGTGCGGTGCTGAGAGTCAACTGCTTCTTCCGTGGAGCGAAGCCGCACAGCCGTTGCCAGAGAGCGCTATGTTTTTCCTGGGACAATTTGGCTACAAAAACAACTAGGCGTGAGTAGATTAAATTTGGACAATTGGACTTTAAACAACGACCAGTGAGTAGAACGGAAAATTGGATTGAGAAATTCTTTTTAAATTGGCACTGAAGCAGGAAGGTCTAAACAGGAAGTCAGCCTTCTGTTTCTTGTAGATAGATTAAAGCAAAGACATGGTAAACTAGAGTTCAAAAAATCGTTCGCAAAGGATCAACTTTCATCATTTAAAAGTATTGAACCCCCTTTGGAAGCAGGAGAAGAGGGGGGATTTTTTCTGGATTGTTTAAACCTGCAGAAGAGAGTGTAAAGAAAAGTAATTTTCCACCGTCTTGAACCTGGGAGCGGGGTGTCAGGACAGAAGCTTTTGGGAAGTTCATGGACTATAGACAAACGTCTATGACAGTCAAAAGAAGAGAAACATAGTGATTTCATTGTTCTCCTTCGCATTTTAAAGGAATAAATATTGACAAAATATCTGAAAAAGGAAACTTTGTTGTTAGATCTGCTTTGGGGGGGGGGAGAGAGATGGATACTGTCAGAGCTGCTTCCAGATCCTAGCTCACAGAGGATCACGCTAGCCAGCGGTCACTTGTAAAAGTCTTTTATTGAGTTACAGTTTCCATTCTCAAACTGCTGCGCGCAGCTCTACGTCTTAAGGGTTAGACCGGCGAAGCTCCGTCTGAGTCTCCGCCCCTTGTACACCAACTTAATATCCTAGCCTTACTCCACCTTTTCCGCCTGACTGTTCTTCTCTGGGTCCCTCTGCCCCCCGGGGTCTCTTCCTTCCGGGATTCTTCTGACGCTGACCCCCCGGACCCTCCTGTCTCCTTGCGCCGGGCTTTAGGACCTGGCTCCCTTTCCGGGCTGCCTACTGCGTCACCTTCCTGTGTATTTGAACTTGGCGCGCGCGCCCAACCTTCCACTTTCCGTCTGACCGTTTCTTCGCTCCCCGATGGAGGTGTGGCCACTCCTGACTCGTGCCCTCCCTCCTGTTGTGAGCTGCCAGCGCTTGATACCTGACGCCCTTCCTCTCCCCTGCTCTCTGTTGGTGACGCTGGTCCCGATTTCCAACTGCTCCCCTCTGAGCCCCCTCTGGCCCTTTCTTCCTGGGGTGTCCCCCTAGGCTCCCCCCTTGCCCTGGCCACTGGTGCTCCTTTCTGTGAATCTTCTGATTCACTGGAAAGACTCGGAGATCTCGGGTCGTCGTCATCACTCATCTTTTCTTCTGCCTCCTCCCCCTCGCTCTCTGTTTCCTCCCTTGCCCTTGCCTCTGCTCCTGAACCCCTGACATCCATCCCCCCCTCGAAGCCCCCCTTCCCCCCTCCCCTCCTTCCGGTGCGGGAGCTGGGTGCTGCCGTGTCAGGGGGACGAATGTCGGATACAGTTCGCTTCCCATGGCGGGCCGCCATCTGAAGTCTTCCGGTTCTTCCTCCCTGCTCTCGTCGACGACGGTCACCTCCGCTTCCATCTCTGTGCCGCCGTGCTCAAAACCCGGGTCGTCCCCGAATACGTCCATGTCCGTCTCTCCCTCGCTTCCTTCTGGGGACGTTGCTCGTCCTGGACCCTCCAGCCACTTTCTGCGCCACTGCTCCTCTGGTCTATCGTCCCACCAATACGAGGGTTCTGAGGCAGATCCCGAGGGTGACCCCTCCGGGGAACGGGCGTCTCGTGTCGGTTCCTCGTCCGAGTCGAACCCCTGGAACGTGCTGGCTGAAAGCGTGGGCGTGAAAAGCCAGTCGTCGAAAAAATCTGCTGGCATGGGCCTATGTGGGAAGAGGGCATGAAACTCTTCTTTGAGCAGAGGTTCATCTAAAGCGTAGCCCGGCACCCAGCTGTTGGCACTGGCCGGGGTGCCCTCCTTGGCGAGAAGGTATTCTACCCCCTCTTCCCCCCACATGTTCGGACATGTGGGTACGCACACAACAACACTATCTCCCTGGCAGTTTCCCAACAACAAGGTTTCGGGCCCAGATTCACGGCACCTACAGGAGAGTAAAGCTGCAACAGACTGCGTTTGAGAGGTATGAAGGGGGGAAAAGCAAAAGGGACGCTTTTTCTGTTATACCTCGGCAAAGAGCCTTTGATCTCCGGCAAGGCTAAATTGGCCTGGGAGCTGAGCCAAAGAGTTCGTGATTAATGAGCTGCCAAGATAAGGGGTCTTTGAAGGCATAGGGCTCACGGCTAAAGTAAAAGCTGGAATGGAGCTTTTCCAAGCTGATGGAGATCCTCAGTGCCCTAAGTTGGATGGGCAGAATTATGAACCCTGGGCAAAATGGTGTGAATCTTTGCTGCGTCAGTTTGGGGTCTGGCATGTTGTTTCTGAAGCCCCCCCAGTTCCTCTGACAGAGAGATGGAAATCGCAGAATTCGAAAGCGATTGACGTAATAGTCCTATCCGTATCTCTTGAGGAAATTAAGACGCTGGCTGGCAACACCACTGCACGTGCAATGTGGTCTGCTTTAAAAAAAGCTCACAAAGCAAAAATCCCAGCCCAGAGTTTGACTGCACCGGAGGTCCTAGCTGTTTCCCAGAATGCGTTTGAGTGCAGGGATGCTGAGGGCACCGGTTGCAAGCTGCAGGGGGAGCTGACCGTCACGTCATCCCAGGCAGCATTCCAGCCTCCAGGGGGAGCCAAGGAGTCGGCAGCTGAGAGCTCTGTTTCTCATGGGAACCAAGGCCATCGCCTTTGCAGAAGCCGGAAAGGCAAAGGTAAACAGAGCCACAGGCAGACACCTGCAGATGGCCAGGAGCAGAGGGAGGGTGAAGAGCCCGCGCAAGGGAAAAACAAAGCGTTGTTTACTGGCACAGCTTCACCAAAGGCTAAAGGCACGTCTGCAGATGGCCAGAAGCAGGGGGGCGAGCTGCAAAAGCCCACGTCAGTGGAAAGCAAGGTTTTGCTTGCTGGCACAGCTTCACCAAAGGCTAAAGGCAAGTCTGCTGGCCAGGAGCAGCAGGGGGGCAAGCTGCAAAAGCCCAAACCGCTGGAAAACAAGGGTTTGCTTGCTGTAAAGACTGCTCCAACAGCCAAAGGCGACTTTGTTGTGGATTCAGGCTGCACGCGCCACATTTCGAAGGATCGCCATCTCTTTATCTCCTTCAAGCCACAGGAAGGTGAGATCCACCTGGCTGATGGAAGGACGTTGCAAATTGCTGGAGAAGGGACTGTGAGACTTGCAAGTTTGCGCACAACCATCAGCGGTGTACTGTATGTTCCAGGAGCTGCGAGCAACTTGTTGAGCGTCCCACAGCTTACTGGGCGTGGTTTTCAGATTTCCTTCAAGAGGAGCGTCTGTGTCATCAGTAAAGGCAAAGAGGACTATTTGCATGCAAAGTTTATGGATGGTTTGTTCCATATAACTTATGATGACACTGTTGCTGTGAATAATGCTGATTCTTGTTGTGTTGCACAAACTAACAAAGTTCTTCATGCAGGTTGCATTCACGATGCGCATCGAAGATTTTGTCACCTCTCTTGGAAGGCACTGGCCAAGATGCCAGAGGTGGTTGAAGGTTTGAACATCAAACCCTGTAAATTTCACATGAAATGTGTATCTTGTGCAGAGAACAAGGTGAAGGTTGCTCCAAAAGGCAAGGAGTCTAGCAGGCAGGCTTCCAAGCCCTACCAGCTAGTGCATGCGGACCTGGTTGGTCCACTAGCGCCCTCTATAGGAGGAGCAAGGTACTTCATGATTCTGATTGATTCTTTTTCCAGGTACATTCATGTGTATTTGCTCGAACAGAAATCGCAAGCGTTTCCGAAGTTTAAGGAATTCTGTGCTTGGTTGGAGAATGTGCACGGTAAACGTATTTCTTGTTTTTTTACTGATCGGGGCGGGGAGTTCACTTCTCAGCAGTTTGAAGCTTTCCTGACTGAGAAGGGAATCCAGCATGACATGTCAACGCCCAGATCGCCATGGATGAATGGGCTTGCGGAGAGAGCAAATCAAACATTGCTGCAAGGAATCAAGACCTTGTTGCATGATGCCAATCTCCCTGATAAGTTTTGGGGGGAAGCTCTGGGGAATTTGGTTTATACCGTTAATCGCAGATTGTCATCACCCATTGGTTGTACCCCCTATGAGAAGATGTTTGGAAAGAAACCCAACACCAAACACATGAGAATTTTTGGTTCGGACATGTGGGTACGCACACAACAAACCAACAAGCTTGGGAAGCGTGGGGCACATGGTTTGTTCATGGGGTACGAAAAAGGTGCATACAGGGTGTGGATGACTAACTCGAAGTCCATTAAGTTCACAAGGAGTGTTGAGTACAATCCTAAGTGGGGGGAAAATGTGGGAATTTTCCAGAGTTACCCAGAGGAGGATGAAGGTGATGTCAAGCAAGCAGCTAAAGATGAGAAAGCTGCTGATGATGAGGATGATGATGATGATGATGATGATCAGAGTTCGGATTCCAGTTCAGTGGGCGGCGCTGCTGCTGCTGCTGATGTCAGTGACAGTGATGACACAGCAGACTACCAGAGCGCAAAAGCCTCAGTCAGACCATCTGATGCGTCTGACAATGAACTGGAAGAACCACTGTTCACCATTGGTCACTTTTCTCCTAAGAAAGAGGAGATGAGTCCAGAAGACTTGCGTCTAGTACGCAGATCTGAAAGGGCGACCAAAGGCAGACCTCCAAAGAGGTATGCTGATGAGTTTGCTAAGACAGCAACTGCTGTTCTTAGTAGCTCGGAGAAGGTGTGGGAACCTTCAAGCTTCAAAGAGGTTCAGGAGTTAACCTCTAAAGATGCTGAGCCTTGGCTTAATGCCATGAAGGCTGAAGTTGATTCCTTGAACAGGAACCAAACTTGGGAATTGGTACCGGTAGTCCCAGGAATGAGACTGGTTGGCAGCAAATGGGTCTTCAAAGCCAAAACAGACCAGAATGGCAAGGTAGTCAGACACAAAGCCAGATTGGTTGCCAGAGGTTTTTCACAGGTACCAGGACAGGATTACCACGAGACCTACTCACCCACAGTCAAATATGAGAGCATTCGGCTGATGCTCAAGGTCGCTGCGGAGGAGAAACTGCATGTTTCCCACCACGACATAAATACAGCTTTTTTGTACGGGATTTTGAATGAACAGCTGTTCATGCTTCCACCTGATGGGATGGAGATACAGAAGGGTATGGTCTGTAAACTGCGGAAATCCTTATATGGTCTCAAGCAGAGTGCCAGGTGTTGGAACACAAAACTCACTGAGACATTGCTTTCTCTAGGTTTTCACCAGGGCAAAGCTGATCCATGTGTGTTTGTCAAGGAGGAGGGGCAAAACAAACTGTATTGTTTATGTTTTGTTGATGATCTTCTGATGTTTTGGAAGAATCAGGCTTTTTATCAAAGCACCCTAGCTCAGCTGAAGGAGCACTTTGACATGAAGGATCTTGGTGAGGTATCCAACTATCTTTCTCTGCAGGTGGAGAAGGACCAAGCAGGTAATTTTCTGGTACACCAAACACAGAAAATTGCTGATGTATTAACCAGGTTGAATTTGGTTGATGCAAACCCAGCAGACACACCGATGGTGACAGGTTACCAGGTAGACAGTACTGCTGAAGCGTTTTCTGACACAACGCTGTACAGATGCATTCTAGGCAAGATGAATTTCATTGCCAGATGTTCAAGACCTGACATAGCTGTAAGCTGTAATCTGCTTAGCAGACATGCCAACAATCCTACGGTTCAGGATTGGAAAGCTCTGAAGCGCATAGCCCGCTACTTGAAAGGGACTATGCACTACAGGCTGAGGTTCACCAGTCAGAAGACTGGAGGTCTTGAAATCTTTGCAGATGCAAGTTTTGGAAGTGACACCACGGATGGTACAAGCACTTCTGGTGTGTGCTACATGTACAACCACTGCCTGTTTGACTGGTTGTGCAGGAAGCAGACAACAGTGAGCCTAAGTTCCTGTGAAGCAGAACTCAATGCTCTGTCATTTTCACTCATGGATTGTGAATGGTTGATGCAACTGTTTAAGGACATCAGGGTGTCTGTGAAATGTCCTATACAAGTGTATCAAGACAATAGATCGTGTTTGGCTTTGCTGAACTCCGAGAGTTGCAAGCAGAGAACCAAGTACTTGCAGATTAAGTTACATCGTGCAAGAGAGTGTATCCAGAAAGGACTGATTCAGGTGTCCTACATGGCAGGAAATGAAATTCCTGCTGATCTGTTGTCTAAGGTTGTTAACAGAGAACAACTTAAGGTTTACACACAAAGGTTGCAATTGAGTGAACCACAGGTACAACAGGTTACACGGAAAGGGGGAGGATGTTAGGATATTTCCGTTCCACCTTAAAGGGAGCAGGCTTTGTGAATAACAGAGTCTGCGCATGTCCTAGTCACAGGATGTTTATGTTCTTGCTGAGATTCCTTTCGTTTTCTCAGTTGGCCGAAGATGCTGACACAGAACGGTCACGTTTTCTTTTGTTCTGTTAAACGCTAATAAAGTCTGAAAATTATGCTCTTCTGCGGTGCAAGCTTTTGGCTGTGTTTCTGCTGATAAACAGTGTACACCCAGCCCTGGAATGTGGCTAGGAATTTCCAGAGGCTTCGTGTCGGTAACTGCTGGATCTGCCTGTCTACGGGAGGCCGATGGATCGTCCAGAACTCCGGCTTGGGGGCTCATGATGGACACTATCTCCCTGGCAGTTTCCCAACATTCTACCCCCTCTTCCCCCCACCTGGAGTCCAAAATCTCCGTGACTTCGTTGATGTGCTCCTCCTGTGCCACTCCCCCTTGCTCGGTTCTCTCTCGGAGCGGACTCGGTGCCGTTCCTGGTTCCTGAAACCTGTGAGGTGCCTTGTAGGGAGTGAGCACCGATCTGTGGAACACCGGATGCATCCTGGAGCCCTCCGGAAGCGCCAGCCTGAAAGCCACCGGGTTGACCTGCTCTTTGACTTGGTAGGGCCCCAGTTGTTTATGCCCTAGTTTCTTCTTCGCCAACGACCTGGCCGGCACTGCGTGGGCTGCTAACCAGACCCAGTCTCCCACATGGATCTCTTCGCCAACCCTTCTGTGTTTGTCCACTTGTACCTTGTATGCGTGTTTAGCCAGCTCCAGGTGCCGCCGCAGCTGATCGTGGACTTCCTGCAACTCCGACGCGAACGCATCTGCTGTCTGCGGCTCCCCCTCCCCCATTCTTTCCAGTCCCAGGAAGGTTCTGGGGTGCCTCCCGTTGTTGGCGAAGAACGGCGTGACCCCCGTGGACACGTGCTTCGTGTTGTTGTAGGCGAACTCGGCGAGAGGCAGGTAATCCACCCACGTCGCAGGCTGTTGATTTGCATAACATCTCAGGTACTGCTGCATGATGGCATTGACCCGCTCCGCTTGCCCGTTGGTCTGCGGGTGTCTAGCCGACACCAGGTTGATCTTGACGTTCAGGAAGCCCATCAGCTTCTGCCAGAAGTTCGAGATGAACTGCCGCCCCCGGTCGGACAGTATAGACCGCGGCAGACCGTGAACCCTGAACACGTGATCTATGAACAGTTTGGCGGTTTGTTCTGCCGTGGCCACCTTCGCACACAGAATGAAATGTGCCATCTTGGAGAACAAGTCCACCACCACTAGCACCGCCGTCTTGCCCCTCGAGCTGGGCAGATCCGTGACAAAGTCCAGAGCCACTCTCTCCCACGGTTCGAACGGGGTTTGCAGCGGTTCCAGCAGTCCCGCCGGCGGTCTGTGTACTGGTTTGGCCCTTTGGCAGGTGTCGCACCTCGCCACGTAGTCCGCGACCTCCCCTCTCATTCTGGGCCACCAGAAGTCCCTGGCGACTAATTCTATCGTCTTCTCTGTGCCAAAGTGCCCGGCAGTGGGTGCGTCGTGCAGCTGCTGCAGTACCTTGGCGCGAAGATCGTCCCCCGGCACGTAGATGGCCCCTTTACGGAGGAGTAATCCATCACGAACTTGGAACTCGCCGGTCGCCGCCGTGCCCCTTTGCGCCTTTGCCATCTTGGCTCGCGCGAAGGTGTCATCCCGCAGCGCTCTCCTTACCGCATCCAGGTCAACTGTCGCCGAAGCGCACGCCCACACCGTCGGTGCGAAGATGTGCATGGCAGCCGCTGGCGTCGCCTCCTCCAGGTACTGTGGTTTACGGGATAGGGCATCCGCCATGACGTTGGTGTCCCCCGGGACATACTCTATTCGGAAGTTGAAGTTCGCAAAGAATTCGGCCCAACGTATCTGCCTCTGGTTCAGGAACTGCGCCGTGCGCCAGTGCTCCAGATTCTTGTGGTCCGTGCAGACCTGTACCGTGTGCTTGGCGCCGATCAGGAAGTGCCTCCACGCCTTGAATGCAGCATGAATGGCAAGCAACTCCCTGTCCCAGATGGTGTAGTTCTGTTCAGACTTGCTGAGCTTCCTGGAGTAAAACGCTCCCGGCCTCCAGGCCCCCTTCGGGTCTTGCTGCAACAGGACTGCTCCCACGGCTCTGTCCGAAGCGTCCGTCTCCACCCTCATAGGCCTGCTGGGGTTGACATGCAACAGCTGCTCTTCCGACGCGAAGAGACGCTTGAGTGCCTGAAAAGACTGCTCCGCCTGCTCCGTCCAGATGAACTTCTTTTTCTTGGAGCTGAGCGTGTCTGTGATGGCCGCTGTCTGCATCGCAAACCCCTTGATAAACTTGCGATAGAAGTTCGCAAAGCCAACAAACCGCTGGACCTCCTTCCGGTTGCGCGGGCTCTTCCAGTCCAACACGGCACGAACCTTGGCGCTGTCCATGGCGAACTCCTTGAGTTCTTGTAGTTCGTCCTCAGACATGGAATACAGCTTCCCTTTGGGCAGCGCCGCCCCTGGCAGTAGGTCAATCTTGCAGTCATATGATCTGTGGGGGGGTAGCTTATCCGCTTCCTTCTCGCAGAAGACCTCCAAAAATCCCGCGTATTTGTGGGGGATTGCTTGCAGCGTCCCCAGCTGCAGCTGCGCTTCCTCCTCCTCTCCCTCCTGCCGGGGCAGAATGCAGTGTTCAGCGCAGTATGATGAGCCAAAGACTAGCTGCCGCTGGTACCAAGCCAACGTCGGACTGTGTCTGTCCAGCCAACTCATGCCCAAGACAATAGGCGTGTCCGACAGTCTGGTGACATTAAAACTGATGATTTCCCTGTGATTTCCAAGTCGCATCACCATTGGTGGCGTTTGCTTCACCACCTGCCCCCCTAGCAGCTCCCTGCCATCCACCGTGACGACCTGCAGGGGCAGCGTGGCAGGCAGCAGCTGTATAGCGTGTTTATCGACAAAGTCCTGCCCTATAAAGTCCGCATTGCTTCCTGAGTCAATGGTGATTGGCACGTCCAGCCCTAGCCAGAACCAAGAGGACCTCTGGCACCTCCTGCCCTGCTGTGCTATACCTCGAGCCCTTGCCATGTGGGCTCTCTAACAATAATAGTAATTATAATTATAATAATTAAAATAATAATTATTATTTATACTCCGCCCGTCTGGCCTGGTTTCCCCAGCCACTCATGGTGGCTCCCTGCAGAATATTAAAAACAGGATAAAACATCAGTCATTAAAAACTTCCCTATACAGGGCTGCCTTCAGATGTCTTCTAAAAGTCAGATAGTTGTTTATTTCCTTGACATCTGATGGGAGGGTGTTCCACAGGCCGGGCGCCACTACCGAGAAGACCCATCCATCATATGTGATGGATGTGTCCCAAGGTGAAAGACTTCTGGGAAAAGATTTATAACGAGTTCAAGAAAATGTTGAAAAATAAATTTATTAAGAAACCAGAAGCCTTTCTACATGGAATAATAGGTCTGGAATTGCCCAAAAAGGATGTTAGATTGTTTTTGTATGCCACTACAGCGGCAAGACTACTAATAGTAAAAAACTGGAAATACCAAGAAATACCAACAATAGAAGAATGGCAGAAGAAGATGTTGGACTTTTTGGAGCTGCCGACCTACTGGAAGAATCCATGATCAGAAGGAGGAGAAGACTCGAGAAGATTGGAAGAAATTTAAAGAATATTTGGCTAAATATTGTAATATAAGAAAATGGAAGTGACTTGGAAGTGACAAATAGGCGGAGGATTATAACAATAACGGGTTGTAAAACAATAGGGATTAGAACTAATAAAAGAATAGAAGATAGTAATTAAATGGATTTTATATTATTAGAATTAAGATTTAGGAGAACTGCCACAAGGAGATACAATGGAATTCAGATGGGGGGATTTGAGGAAGTCAGTTAACAATGAAGTTAAATTAGGTGTCAGAGCTGCTTGAAGATCCTAGCTCACACAGGATCACGCTAGCCAGCGATCATTAAGTAAAAGTCTTTATTGAGTTACAGTTTCCATTCTCACGCTGCTGCGCGCAACTCTACGTCTAGTAGCTAGATCGGCGAAGCTCCGTCTGAGTCTCCGCCCCGTGTGCACCAACTTAATATCCTAGCCTTGCTCCACCTTTTCCGCCTGACTGTCCTCCTCTGGGTCCCTCTACCCCCCGGGGCTTCTTCCTTCCGGGATTCTTCTGACGCTGACCCGGACCCTCCTGCCTCCTTGCGCCGGGCTTTAGGACCTGGTTCCCTTTCGGGGCTGCTTACTGCGCCGCCTTCCTCTGCATTTGAACTTGGCGCGCGCGCCCAACCTTCCACTTTCCTCTTAACCGTTTCTTCGCTCCCCGATGGAGGTGTGGCCACTCCTGACTCATGCCCTCCCTCCTGTGGTGAGCTGCCAGCGCTTCCCCCCTGGCTCCTTTCCTCTTCCCTGCTTCCTGGCGGTGACGCTGGTCCCGATTTCCAGCTGCTCCCCCCTGAGTCCCCTCTGGCTCTATCTTCCTGGGGTGCCCCCCTAGACTCCCCCCTTGCCCTGGCCACTGGTGCTCCTTTCTGTGAATCCTCTGATTCACTGGAAAGACTAGGAGATCTCGGGTCGTCGTCATCACTCATCTTTTCTTCTGCCTCCTCCCCTTCGCTCTCTGTTTCCTCCCTTGCCCGTGCCTCTGCTCCTAAACCCCTGACATTAGGTATCGAAAAAAATGTTTTATGTTTCTTTTTTTGAGTAATGTGTACTTCTTTTTTGTATCTTTTTTATTATGTGTGTTTCATGTTATGTATGTTTTATATTTGTATTGTGTTTGTTTTGTTACAAACTTGGAAAAACAATAAAACTGAATAATAAAAAAGAATTGCCTAAAACTTGTGCAAGAGAACCAGGCCCTGGGGCCCCCTTCCAACCAGTGGAGCCCAGTAATTTGTACCAGCTCTCACACCCCCACAACCGTCAGTCCCAGTTTTTTTATGGGAAATATCAAAGTTTCATAACACACTTGGATCTCATGTTTCAGGATAAGCAAGGAGGATGAGTCTCTTGGAAAAGATTGTTGGCTGATGGGTTTCTTGGAACAAAGTGTGTGCTTTGATGAGCATGCCAGCAAGGTTCTGTCCCAATCATGAGGAGTTCAGAAAAGGATGTGGAAAGGAGGAATGTGTAAGGTCACTGAACTGGCAGGTAAGGAGGTGATGGGTGATGCATAAATTAGTTAAATGATGAACGATATGGAAAGAATAGAGAGAGAGAGAATCTCTCTCTTTCTCTCTTTCTCTCTTTCTGTCTGTTTCTCTCAGCATGAGAATGTAAAAAGTGTCTTCTGGATCAGGCCAATGGCCCATTAGTCCAGCATCTTATTCTCACAGTGGCTGACCATATGCCTTTATGTAGGGGCAAAACTAGGCTTTGTTTCACGCGGGTCAAAGACCAAGTTTGGCACACCCCATGCATTTGCACATGCGTGCACACACACACGCACGTGCGTACACACACACACACACACACACACACACATTGGGAGCCTCAATGGCACACCTCTGAATGTGTCACCCAGGGCAAAAAATACCCTGGCTAGCCCCCTATAGCTACAGCTCTGCCTTATGCCACCCAAAGTGTGTTGTATTTTGGTACTTTGGTTAAAGAACACAAAGTTAATTCCCTGGATGCCAAGATCCAGGTTTGCGGCAAGTAATCTTTAGTAAGAGAACCCCAGCAGACCTTTAAAATCACAAAACATGCAACAAAGTAAAGCGTGGAAATATAGGCTGTTAGAGCTTTAAAATATACTCTTCTAATTCATTTTCAAAGTTTAGGGTCAGGGTCAGGGTTAGTAGACGCTGTCAGAGCTGCTTCCAGATCCTAGCTCACCGAGGATCACGCTAGCCAGCGGTCACTTATAAAAGTCTTTTATTGAGTTACAGTTTCCATTCTCAAGCTGCTGCGCGCAACTCTACGTCTTAAGGGTTAGACCGGCGAAGCTCCGTCTGAGTCTCCGCCCCCTGTACACCAACTTAATATCCTAGCCCGGCTCCACCTTTTCCGCCTGACTGTTCTTCTCTGGGTCCCTCTGCCCCCCGGGGTCTCTTCCTTCCGGGATTCTTCTGACGCTGACCCCCCGGACCCTCCTGTCTCCTTGCGCCGGGCTTTAGGACCTGGCTCCCTTTCCGGGCTGCTTACTGCGCCACCTTCCTGTGCATTTGAACTTGGCGCGTGCGCCCAACCTTCCACTTTCCGTCTAACCGTCTCTTCGCTCCCCGATGGAGGTGTGGCCACTCCTGACTCGTGCCCTCCCTCCTGTTGTGAGCTTCCAGCGCTTGATCCCTGGCGCCCTTCCTCTTCCCTGCTCTCTGGCGGTGACGCTGGTCCCGATTTCCAACTGCTCTCCTCTGAGTCCCCTCTGGCTCTATCTTCCTGGGGTGCCCCCCTAGACTCCCCCCTTGCCCTGGCCACTGGTGCTCCTTCCTGTGAATCTTCTGATTCACTGGAAAGACTCGGAGATCTCGGGTCGTCGTCATCA
This sequence comes from Podarcis liolepis, assembly GCF_965112155.1. Taxonomy (NCBI): domain Eukaryota; kingdom Metazoa; phylum Chordata; class Lepidosauria; order Squamata; family Lacertidae; genus Podarcis; species Podarcis liolepis. The sequence goes on along the minus strand of NC_139560.1, from coordinate 22,934 downwards.
CTCATCTTTTCTTCTGCCTCCTCCCCCTCGCTCTCTGTTTCCTCCCTTGCCCTTGCCTCTGCTCCTGAACCCCTGACAGATGCTCTTTAATTTCTTTCATTCATAAAATCTCTTTGATTTCTTTCATTCATAAAATCTCTTTAATTTCTTTCATTAATAAAAGCTCTTTAATAAAATCTCTTTAATTAAAATCTGAGGTGAAATGTCTGTGCGTCTCATTGGGCGAATGTGTGGGGCTGGGGGGGACACCTCACTTCCCCCACCTCCCGCGAAAGCCCCCTTTCAAGAGCCGGGCCAAGTGTGTGTGTGTGGGGGGGGCTCTTGGGGGCTTTTCCCCGAGGAGGGAGAAGGGCAGCCCATCAGCGACAGACTATTTTGGAATGTTCCCGAGTGTTCTAGAACGTTCCAGAGTGCCCAAGAACAGTTGTATCTCTTCCAGAACATTCTCTTCTCCCCCAGAAAAATCTCTGCTCTCCCAGAGCTCTGGAACGTTCTAGAGTGCTCTAGAACATGGCCATCTTTTCTAGAGCAGTCTGTTTCCCAGAGGCACTTTTTCTAGAGCAGTCCCTTTCCCAGAGGCACCTTTTCTAGAGCAGTCTCTTTACCCGAGGCATCTTTTCCAGAGCATTCGTTGTCCCATAATATTTTGGAATGTTCGTGTTCTGGAATGTTCTAGAGTGCTCTAGAACATGGGCATCTTTTCTAGAGCAGTCCCTTTCCCAGAGGCATCTTTTCCAGAGCATTCGTTGTCCCATAATATTTCAGAATGCTGCAGAGTGTTTGTGTTCTGGAATGTTCTAGAGTGCTCTAGAACATGGGCATCTTTTCTAGAGCAGTCTGTTTCCCAGAGGCATCTTTTCTAGAGCATTCTCTTTTCCATAATATTTTGGAATGTTGCAGAGTGTTTGTGTTCTAGAACGTTCCAGAGCGCTCTAGAACATGGGCATCTTTTCTAGGGCAGTCCCTCTCCCAGAGGCATCTTTTCTAGAGCATTCTCTTATACTTCGGAATGTTGCAGAGTGCTTGTGTTCTAGAACATTCCAGAGCGCTCTAGAACATGGGCATCTTTTCTAGAGCAGTCCCTCTCCCAGAGGCATCTTTTCTAGAGCCCTCTTTTCCCCAGAGGCATCTTTTCTAGAGCATTCGCTTCCCATAATACTTTGGAATGTTCGTGCTCTGGAACATTCTAGAGCGCTCTAGAATATGGGCATCTTTTCTAGAGAAGTCCCTCTTTGAGACACATTTTTTCTAGAGCCCTCTTTTCCCCAGAGGGATCTTTTCTAGAGCATTCTTTCCCAGAATATAATGGAATGTTTGAGAGCGTTCTAGAACGTTCCAGAGTGCCACAATATTTTGGAATGTTCATGTTCTGGAATGTTCTAGAGTGCTCTAGAACATGGGCATCTTTTCTAGAGCAGTCTGTTTCCCAGAGGCACTTTTTCTAGAGCATTCGTTGTTCCATAATGTCAGGGCTGCTGCCCAGTCCCAGCTCACATAGGACCAAGTCAGCCAGCGTTCAGTTTCAAAGAGTCTTTATTGGATTACAGGTTCCATTTCCAAACTGCAACGTGCAGCCCTACTTCTTCTAGGTCAGAACGACGAAGACCCGTCTGAGTCTCCGCCTCTAGCGCACCAGCTTAATACCCTAGCCTTGCTCCACCTCCTGCGCCTTTCTTTCCGTCTCTGGGTCTTCCTGCCCCCCTGGGTCTCTCCCTTCCTACTCTCTTCTGACGCGGACCCCCCTGACCCTTCCGCCTCCTTGCGGCGGGCTTTGGGACCCGGTTCACTCTCTGGGCTGCTGACTGCGCCAGCTTCCGTTACATTTGAACTTGGCGGCGCGCCCAACTCCCCACTTTCCTCTTGATCGTTTCCTCGCTCCCCGAGGTGGGCGTGACTACTCCTGACTCATGCCCTCCCTCCTTCTGAAAGTCTCCGGAGCCCGATATCTGGTCCCCTTTCTCCCCGCTGCTCCCGGCTGGGAACGTGGGTCCCGATCTCCAACTGCTGCTTTCTGATCCCTCTCTGGACCCTTCTTCCTGGGGTGTCCCCCTGCTCTCCCCCCTTGCTCTGGCTGCTGGCGCTCCCTTCTGGGAATCCTCGGACTCGCTAGACAGGCTCGGTGATCTCGGGTCGTCATCCCCACTCATCCTTCCTTCGTATTCCTCCCCCTCGCTCTCTGTCTCCTCCCTTCTCTGCGTCTCTGCTCCTGAACCCCTGACACATAATATTTTGGTATGTTTGTGTTCTAGAACGTTCCAGAGCGCTCTAGAACATGGGCATCTTTTCTGGAGCAGTCTGTTTCCAAGAGGCATCTTTTCTAGAGCATTCTCTTTCCTATATTTTTCAGAATGTTGCAGAGTGTTTGTGTTCTAGAACGTTCTAGAGCACTCCAGACCATGGGCATCTTTTCTAGAGCAGTCTGTTTCCCAGAGGCATCTTTTCTAGAGCATTCTCTTTTCCATAATATTTCGGAATGTTGCAGTGTTTGTGTTCTAGAACATTCTAGAGTGTTCTAGAACATGGGCATCTTTTCTAGAGCGGTCTGTTTCCCAGAGGCATCTTTTCTAGAGCCCTCTTTTCCCCAGAGGCATCTTTTCTAGAGCATTCTCTTTCTCATAATACTTTGGAATGTTGCAGAGTGTTTGTGGTCTAGAACATTCTAGAGTGTTCTAGAACATGGGCATCTTTTCTAGAGCAGTCTGTTTCCCAGAGGCATCTTTTCTAGAGCACGCTGTCTCCCAGAATATGTCGGAATGGCACAGTGTGTGTGTGTTCTGGAACGTTCTAGAGCGCTCTAGAATATGGGCATCTTTTCTAGAGAAGTCCCTCTTTGAGACACATTTTTTCTAGAGCCCTCTTTTCCCCAGAGGGATCTTTTCTAGAGCATTCTTTCCCAGAATATAATGGAATGTTTGAGAGCGTTCTAGAACGTTCCAGAGTGCTCTAGAACATGGACATCTTTTCTAGAGCAGTCTGTTTCCCAGAGGCATCTTTTCTAGAGCATTCTCTTTCCCATAATATTTCGGAATGTTGCAGAGTGCTCTAGAAGAGAATACTCTAAAATGGAATGGAATGGAATGACATATTCTAGAATAGAATATTCTAGAAAAGAAGAGAATATTCTAGAGAAGAGAAGAATAGAATATTCTAGAAGAGAAGAGAATAGACTAGAAGAGCATAGAAGAGAATAAAATAGAATAGAATAGAAAATAGAACAGAATGTAAAGTGTCCCCCACCCCACGCTCTCTAGCCCCACTGATGGCCTCTAGAAAGGACAGATCCTGAAGCTGAGGCTCCAAGACTTTGGCCACATCATGAGAAGAGAAGACTCCCTGGAAAAGACCCTGATGCTGGGAAAGATGGAGGGCGCAAGGAGAAGGGGGCGACAGAGGACGAGATGGCTGGACAGTGTTCTCGAAGCTACCAGCATGAGTTTGACCAAACTGGGAGGCAGTGGGAGACAGGAGGGCCTGGCCTGCTCTGGTCCAGGGGGGTCACAAAGAGGTGGACACAACAACAACAACAAAATTTCTTATTGAATATTGTGTTTTAATATTTTGCTGGAAGGTAGAGGGACCCCTGACCATTGGGAGACGAGGTCAACTTGAAGAATCCGTTCTTGATCAGTTCTCCTAGTGCAACAGGGGAGAGGAAAAGTCAACCCAGCACTTTCCTTGATGTGTCGTCACACAAGACACTGCCAGCAGCAAGAGTGTCTGAACTGCGATTCGCTTTCTCATTTTCTAAGCCTCTCCGTGTTACCCAAGATATACAGTCATACCTCCGCTTACGTATCCTTCTGGTTACATAAACTTTGGGATACCTAAGCGACAAACCCAGAAGTATATTTTTGCCGAGCGTGCATTCGCGGAAGCGGTCTCTGTGGTTGCGAAAACCTCAGGATCCGGCCGGAGCTCTGGAACGGATCCCGTCAGCAAGCGGAGGTACCACTGTATCTGGAATGGCGTCAAGTGCAGTTCTGGAAGAGGAGGGCCAGCGGCTATGGATTCGACTTAATGCAACGCCACCCCTCCAATGAAGGGATAAGAGACTGTCCATCTCTGTTCATGAGGCAAAGCGAAGTGGCTGCCTCAGGTAGCAGATCCCCAAGTGGCAGAGTGAGACACAGAGTTCTGAACCACAGGACTGAATCCCTTGAGATGCAGGAAGGAGGAGAGTTGGACTTTCCACCACAGCCTGGTCCTGACTTGGGTTTGTAACTAATTCACTTGAGCACCTACAAACCGCCAGGTCCAAGAAAAACTAGCTTGAGCTATCCCACAGGCACCTTCAAAAGTTTAGGGTGGGTCCAGATCACAAAATTTGAACGGGAATACTTCCTAATGATTTCTGCTCAGGAGAAGCCAAGTACTCTGGACCACGATGTTGAATGGGCCTTCAGTGACTGAAACAGCTTTGGGATCTTATAGTTCCAGCTGAAACAGGGATTTGCAAGGAACTAGTGCACACATCTCGTTTCGCTCAAGGTAATTTCTGATTTCCTTCCTGTTCAAGGGTCTTCTTGATCTTTGGGAGCTGGAGCTTTCTTTCCCAGCAGACCCTCCCCACCAATGCATTTGCTCCCACCTCCTACAAACGGAGTTTGCGCCTCCCAGCAGAGTTTGGGGCTCCACTCACTGGGTGCTCGTATTTCACACAGTCAGGCCACGGATCACACCCTGGCCAGCACCCAGGAGATTCCCTAAGAGAAAGAGAGAACGGTGGCCTACCTGCTGAGGGAGACAGTGGTAGACAGTTCTGGATGATGTCCTTGTTCTGTAGGCATCATAGCCCAAAAGCTGCTATTTGCAAGTGTCAGGGGTTTAGGAGCAGAGGCAAGGGCAAGGGAGGAAACAGAGAGCGAAGGGGAGGAGGCAGAAGAAAAGATGAGTGATGACGACGACCCGAGATCTCCGAGTCTTTCCAGTGAATCAGAGGATTCACAGAAAGGAGCACCAGTGGCCAGGGCAAGGGGGGAGTCTAGGGGGGCACCCCAGGAAGATAGAGCCAGAGGGGACTCAGAGGAGAGCAGTTGGAAATCGGGACCAGCGTCACCGCCAGAGAGCAGGGAAGAGGAAAGGAGCCAGGGGGCAAGCGCTGGCAGCTCACCACAGGAGGGAGGGCACGAGTCAGGAGTGGCCACACCTCCATCGGGGAGCGAAGAAACGGTTAAGCGGAAAGTGGAAGGTTGGGCGCGCGCGCCAAGTTCAAATGCAGAGGAAGGTGACGCAGTAAGCAGCCCGGAAAGGGAGCCAGGTCCTAAAGCCCGGCGCAAGGAGACAGGAGGGTCCGGGGGGTCAGCGTCAGAAGAATCCCGGAAGGAAGAGACCCCGGGGGGTAGAGGGACCCAGAGGAGGACAGTCAGGCGGAAAAGGTGGAGCCGGGCTAGGATATTAAGTTGGTGCACACGGGGCGGAGACTCAGACGGAGCTTCGCCGATCTAGCTACTAGACGTAGAGTTGCGCGCAGCAGCGTGAGAATGGAAACTGTAATTCAATAAAGACTTTTACTTAATGATCGCTGGCTAGCGTGATCCTCTGTGAGCTAGGATCTTCAAGCAGCTCTGACAGTAGGCTCCGTCTCATAATTGTGGGCATCTACAGCCTCGAGGAGGGGAGAGAAGCAGGTGCCTACTAGCGAGCTCACGAACGGCAGCCGACATGACGGCTGAGCAGCAGATAGAGGAACTCAGAAAAGCAGTGTCACAACTGAATGCCGAGGCTCTCGCATCCAGGAAGAGAGAGGAGGAGGCAGCTGCCGCCTGCAGGGATCTCCAGGTCAGGTTAGACGTGCTGACAAAGCAGACACCCAGGCAGGAGGGAATTGGGTTGGCGAGACGAACAGGCGGTCTGGTCTGTCACTTCGATGGGAACCTGCAACAGTATCCCAACTTTAGAGCAGACGTACTGTGCGCACTGCAATTGCTGAATAAAGACTTTAGAGATGAGCAAGAGAAAGTGGGATTCATCATGTCCCATTTGCATGGGGATGCTAAAGCATGGCTGCGCAATTTATGGAGAGATAAGGATCCGGCGCTCCAAAATGCGGATGCCTTTATTAAAGCGATGGATGGGTGTTTTTTATCAAGCATTGACGTGGATCTTGCCCGGAAGGAGGTGCATGGACTAAGGCAAGGGAGGGCCAGCGTGAGGCAGTACCATGCCCGCTTTTTCGCTTTGGTCAGTGCCCTGGAATGGGACAGAGATTCGGCCACTGTAAGAGACCTCTTTTGGGAGGGGCTGCACAGCTCGATTAAAGATGAGATCGCGAGGGGGGAGAGACCCCGGACCACCCAGGAGGTCGTTCAGAGGGCACTGGCAGTGGGGGTGCGGCTGGAAGACCGTCCGTGGAGCAGGGACGAAGGGCGTGGAGGGCGCGAACCAGCCAGGGGCTCCTCCTTCCTTCCCAGAGAAGCAGCGCGTGCGCAATCCACGCCTCCGCCAGGAGGAGGAGTGGAACCTATGGAGGTTGGAGGTGCAAGGGCTCAGTCAGCAACCAGAGCCCTAGCACCGGCAGCAGTGAAAGCGAAGCCTCCTAGAGGGAACAGGAAGTGTTACGTCTGTGAGGAGCCAGGGCATATGGCGAAAGAGTGTCCCCAGAGGCTCCACAAGCTCACTGCAGCCTCAGCAATGGTGACTGCAGCAACGCAGCAAGGAGGACCACAGCAGGGAAACGACGCAGTCTGGCTGGAGGAAGAGGCCCTGGGGCCCAGCCAGACGTGTTAGTGACGCAGTCCCCAGAGATTTTACAGCCCGTGAACCCCCTCCCGCCCAAACCAGTAGTGAGGCTCACCGCATCTCTCCAGCTGCCCAATGGAATCACCATGGACGTACCAATCACAGTTGACTCGGGCAGCAATGCGGACTTTATAGGGCAGGACTTTGTCGACAAACACGCTATACAGTTGCTGCCGGCCACACTGCCCCTGCAGGTGGTCACGGTGGATGGCAGGGAGTTGCTAGGGGGGCAAGTGGTGAAGCAGACGCCACCGATGGCGATGCGACTTGGGAATCACAAAGAAATCATCAGCTTCAATGTCACTCAACTATCGGATACGCCCATTGTATTGGGAATGAGTTGGCTGGACAAGCACAGCCCAACGCTGGCTTGGTACCAGAGGCAGCTGATCTTCGGCTCTTCCTTTTGTGCTGAACACTGCATCGTGCCCCGGCAGGAAGGAGAGGAAGAGGAGTCACAGCTGCTGCTAGGCACGCTGCAAGCGATTCCCCACAAGTACGCAGAATTTTTGGAAGTTTTCTGCGAGAAGGAGGCAGACAGGCTACCCCCTCACAGACCATATGACTGCAAAATTGACCTGCTGCTGGGGGCGGCGCTGCCTAAAGGGAAACTGTATTCCATGTCAGAGGACGAACTGCAGGAACTCAAAGAGTTCATAGATCATAATTTGGAGCGCGGTTTCATCCGAGAGTCCAAGGCAGCGGGGGGCAGTCCTGTATTCTTTGTTAAAAAGCGAGACACGCCCCAAAAAAGACTGGTAGTGGACTATCGCATTTTAAACAATGGGACCAAGCCATCGGACTTCCCCATGCCCCGAATCGACGACCTCCTCGCAAAGGTACGCAAGGGAAAAGTGTTCACCAAGTTAGACCTGCGAGGGGCGTACAACCTCATTCGCATGCGGGAGGGAGATGAGTGGAAGACGGCCATGTTCACGCCACTGGGTACCTACGAATATAGAGTTATGCCTTTTGGATTGCAAAATGGCTCCCACGTTTTTCAAGCTTTCATGCATCACGTGTTGGCGGGACTTCTCTACAAGACGTGCGTCTGTTTCTTAGATGACATCCTGATCTTTTCGGAATCGCAGCAGGAGCATGACGGACACGTCAAGGAAGTGCTGAGCAGGCTAAAGCAGCATAGGCTCTACGCCAAGCTGGAGAAGTGCCAATTTGACGTGACGGAGGTGGATTTTCTGGGCTACAAGTTGTCTGACAAGGGGCTCGCCATGGACAGCGCCAAGGTTCGAGCGGTATTGGATTGGAAGAGTCCGCGCAACCGGAAGGAGGTCCAACGGTTTGTCGGCTTTGCGAACTTCTATCGCAAGTTTATCAAGGGCTTCGCTATGCAGACAGCGGCCATCACAGACACGCTTAGCTCCAAGAAAAAGAAGTTCGTTTGGACAGAGCAGGCGGAGCAGTCCTTTCAGGCACTCAAGCGTCTCTTCGCGTCGGAAGAGCAGCTGCTTCACGTCAACCCCAGCAGGCCGATGAGGGTGGAGACAGACGCCTCGGACAGAGCCGTGGGGGCGGTCCTGCTGCAAAAGGACCCGCAGGGGGTGTGGCGACCGGGAGCGTTTTACTCCAGGAAGCTCAGCAAGTCCGAGCAGAACTACACCATCTGGGACAGGGAGTTGCTGGCCATTCATGCAGCGTTCAAAGCGTGGAGGCACTTCCTGATCGGCGCCAAGCACACGGTGCAGGTTTGCACGGACCACAAGAATCTGGAGCACTGGCGCACGGCACAGTTCCTAAACCAGAGGCAGATACGTTGGGCTGAGTTCTTTGCGAACTTCGACTTCCGCATAGAGTATGTCCCGGGGTACACCAACATCATGGCGGACGCTCTCTCCCGTAAGCCGCAGTATCTGGAGGACGCAACGCCAGCAGCCGCCATGCACATCTTTGCACCAACAGTGTGGGCGTGCGCCGCGGCAACCGTGGACCTGGAGGCAGTGCGACGAGCGTTGCAGGATGACTCCTTCGCGCAAACAAAGATGGCAGAGGTGCAAAGGGGCAAGGCAGCGGCCGACGGTTTCCAGCTACGAGATGGTTTGCTCATCCGTAAAGGGGCCATCTACGTGCCGGGAGACGACCTTCGCGCCAAGGTGCTGCAGCAGATGCACGACGCGCCCACTGCCGGGCACTTCGGCAAGGAGAAGACGGTGGAATTAGTAGCCAGGGATTTCTGGTGGCCTGGAATGAGAGGGGAGGTCGCAGACTACGTGGCGAGGTGTGACACCTGCCAGAGGGCCAAGCCAGTGCACAGACCACCGGCCGGACTGTTGGAACCGCTGCAAACTCCGGTCGAACCTTGGGAAAGGGTGGCCCTGGACTTTGTCACGGATCTGCCCAGCTCGAGGGGCAAGACGGCAGTGCTGGTGGACCTGTTTTCCAAGATGGCACATTTCATTCCGTGTGCTAAGGTGGCCACGGCGGAGCAAACCGCCAAACTGTTCATAGACCACGTGTTCAAGGTTCACGGTCTGCCACGGTCTATTCTGTCCGACCGGGGGCGGCAGTTCATCTCGAATTTCTGGCAGAAGCTGATGGGCTTCCTGAACGTCAAGATCAACCTGGCGTCGGCGAGACACCCGCAGACCAACGGGCAAGCGGAGCGGGTCAATGCCATCATGCAGCAGTACCTGAGATGTTATGCAAATCAACAGCCTGCGACGTGGGTGGATTACCTGCCGCTTGCCGAGTTCGCCTACAACAACACGAAGCACGTGTCCACGGGGGTCACGCCGTTCTTCGCCAACAACGGGAGGCACCCCAGAACCTTCCCGGGACTGGAAAGAATGGGGGAGGGGGAGCCGCAGACAGCAGATGCGTTCGCGTCGGAGCTGCAGGAAGTCCACGATCAGCTGAGGCGCCACCTGGAGCTGGCCAAGCACGCATACAAGGTACAAGCGGACAAACACAGAAGGGTTGGTGTCAGGGGTTCAGAGACAGAGACACAGGTGAGGGAGGAGACGGAGAGCGACGAGGAAGAATCCCAGGACAGTGAGGAAGAGGATGACAATGACTTGAGATCTTCCATGAGTCTCTCAAGTGAATCGGAGGATTCTCAGGAGGGGGCGCCCCTAGTCAGGACAAGGGGGGTCACAGGGGGGACCTGCCAGGAGCAGGGAAGCAGCAGGGAAACCCCGAGCGGGAGTGGGAGATCGGGGCCGGCTTCCCAGCAGGAACGAAGGGAAGAGAGGGGGGTTCCCAGTGTGACACACGGAGCGGAGCAGGAAAGAGACAGGGGAAGGAGATCTGGGGAGAACGTCCTGCCGGAAGAGGGGGAGAGTAGTACAGGGAGTAGTGTCAGTGTCAAAAGGAAGGTCAGGGGTAGCGAGCGCGCGCCAAGTTCAAATGTGGAGGCGCGCGGAAATGGAGAAAGCCCGGAGGAGGAGCCCAGCCCCAAAGCACGAAGGAGGGGGGAACAGGCATCTCAGGAATCCGCTTCGGGAGAGAGCAGGAGGGAAGGAACCCAGGGGGGCAGAAAGACCCTGCGGAAAAGGAAAGACAGGAAGCGGTGGTCTAGCACAAGCCTCATAAGTTGGTGCAGGGGCGGGGACGAGTCAGAGGGGACTTCAAACGTCTGACGTTAAAGACACGGGGCTGCACGCCTCGGTTGTGGAATCTATAATGAACTGCAATAAACATCCCTGTATATAAGAAGAGCTTGGCGTTGGTCTTTTGTGAGCTGAGACCTGAGGCAGCCTCTGACAGTAAGTCCCCTCCAAAACTACGCAAAATTTTTTTTTGCAAAGCTCACGAAGTTTGGCAGCCCTGAGTATGGAGCAGCAGATAGCTGAGCTACGCAACGCAGTCTCCCGGCTTACCACTGAGGTAGTGGTCTCCCAGAAGAAGGGGGAAGAGGCAGAAAAGCGGTGCCAAGATCTGCAAGCCAGGTGGGATCATGCATGCCAGGTGGGGTTCCCGGGGACCAAAGCGGCTGGAGTAGCACTGGGCAGAAGAGGGGGCAACTTGGTAGCCCACTTCGATGGGAACCTGCAGCAATACCCCAGTTTTAAAGCAGACGTAGAATATGCGTTGCACTTGCTTCGCGACGACTTTAAAGATGAGGAAGAGAAAGTGGGGTTCATTGTGTCCCACTTGCATGGGGAAGCGAGGGCTTGGTTGCGCAATCTGTGGCGTGAGGATTGTCCTGCTCGAAGGGACTCTGATGAATTTATCAAATGCATGGACGCTTGCTTCCAGTCTAGTGTGGATGTGGATGTGGCACGCCATCAGATCCATGGTTTAAGGCAAGGCAAGGCTTCCGTACGTCAGTATCATGCTCGCTTCTTCGCCTTGCTGAATGTGCTGCGCTGGGAGAAGGATTCTTTGGCTGTCAGAGACTTATTTTGGGAGGGGCTATCTGGCCCTGTGAAGGACGAGCTGGCTAGGGGGGACAGACCTAAAACCCTGGCAGACGTGGTGCAGCGAGCGCTTGCCATTGGAGTGCGCCAGGAAGAACGCCCTTGGCGCAATGAGGGGGGTAGCCAGCTTCACGCACCGCCCAGAGTGCCTCCTTTCTTTCCCAGAGATCCAGGACGTCCGCGTCTCTCCCCTCAGCTGCAGCCAGGGGAGGAGCCTATGGAACTGGGGAGTGCTAAGGCTCAGTCAGTGGCCGGAGCCCCAGCGTCTGGAACAGTCAAGAAGAAGCCTCCTAGAGGGAACAGGAAGTGTTACATCTGTGACTGTGCAACGCACATGGCGAAAGAGTGTCCCCAGAGGCTCCGGCAGCACACTGCAGCCTTGGCAACAGTAAATGCAGCAGCACAGCATGAAGAGCTGTTTCAGGGAAACGACAATGCCTGGCTGGAATCAGCAATGTTGGGGCACAGCCAGGCAAGTCAGTAGAGCAGTCCCCAGCGCTTTTGCAGCCTACAGACCCCCTGCCACCCAAACCTGTAGTGCAGCTCACTGCAACCCTCCAGCTACCTAATGGACGCACCCTGGAGGTCCCCATCACAATTGACAGTGGGAGCAACGCAGACTTCGTGGGGGTGCAGTTCGTCAAGCAGCATCGCATAGAGCTTCTGCCAGCCACGCTGCCATTGAACGTCGTCACAGTGGATGGCAGGAAACTGCTGGGGGGGCAAGTGGTACAACAGACGCCGCCCATGGTGATGCAGATTGGCAATCACCGAGAAGTCATCAGTTTCAACGTCACCCGCCTGTCAGACACGCCTATAGTGTTAGGCATGAGTTGGCTGGATAGGCACAGCCCGACCATGGCGTGGTACCAGCGGCAGCTCACCTTCGGCTCGTCCTATTGCGCGCAGCATTGCATCCAGACCGGTCAGGAGGAGGAGGGCCAAGAGGAGGGGCAGCAGCTACGTCTCAGCATGGCGCAAGCAGTACCCCTCAAGTACAAGGGGTTTTTGGAGGTTTTCTGCGAAAAGGAGGCTGACCAATTGCCACCTCACCGGCCCTACGATTGCGCTATTGACCTCTTGCCAGGGACAACGCTGCCGCCTGTGAAGCTGTATTCCATGTCCGAGGAGGAGCTGCAGGAGCTCCGGGAATTCATAGACCACAATCTGCAGCGGGGATTCATCCGAGAATCGAAGGCTGTAGGGGGCAGTCCTGTGTTTTTTGTGAAGAAGAAGGACACGCCCCAAAAGAGGCTCATCGTAGACTTCAGATTCATAAACTCAAAAACAAAGCCCGCGGCCTTTCCCATGCCCAAGATCGACGACCTGCTCGCGACGGTGCGGAAAGGGAAGATCTTCACCAAGTTGGATCTCCGCGGAGCTTACAATCTCATACGTGTGCGAGAGGGTGATGAGTGGAAGACGGCCATGTTCACGCCGTTGGGCACCTACGAATACAGAGTTATGCCGTTTGGTCTCCAAAATGGCTCCCACTTTTTCCAAGCTTTTATGCATCATGTGCTGGCGGGACTCCTCTACAAGAAGTGCGTATGTTTCCTCGACGACATTCTGATCTTCTCAGAATCGCCGGAGGCTCACGAGAGCGACGTGAAGGAGGTCCTGCAGAGGCTACGGGAGCACAGGCTCTACGCCAAGTTGGAGAAGTGCCAATTCGACGTGACGGAGGTGGATTTTCTGGGCTATAGGCTGTCCGACAGGGGACTAGCCATGGACAGTGCCAAGGTCCGCGCGGTGTTGGACTGGAAGAGCCCGCGAAATCGGAAAGAGGTCCAGAGGTTCGTCGGCTTCGCCAACTTTTACCGCAAGTTCATCAAGGGTTTCGCCAAGGAGACGGCAGCTATCACGGACACTCTCAGCTCCAAGAAGAAGAAGTTCACCTGGACGGACCAAGCGGAGCAGTCCTTCAGGAGACTTAAGAGTCTCTTCGCGTCCGAAGAACAGCTGCTACACGTGAATCCTGGCAGGCCCATGAGGGTGGAGACTGACGCATCTGACAGAGCGGTGGGGGCCGTCCTCTTACAGGAAGACCCGCAGGGAAACTGGAGGCCCTGTGCTTTCTACTCCCGGAAGCTCAGCAAGTCGGAGCAGAACTACACCATTTGGGACAGGGAGTTGCTGGCCATCCACGCAGCTTTCAAGGCGTGGAGGCACTTTCTCATCGGAGCCAAGCACACCGTGCAGGTCCGCACGGACCACAAGAACCTAGAGTACTGGCGCACGGCGAAGCTACAGAGCCAGAGGCACATACGCTGGGCAGAGTTCTTTGCGGATTTCGATTTCAGGATAGAGTACATCCCAGGCGACAACAATGTCATAGCAGATGCGCTCTCCAGGAAACCGCAGTATCTCGAGGCAGCGGCACCGGTGGCAGCCAAGCACATTTTTGCACCGCAGGCGTGGGCGTGCGCTTCAGCCGCCGTGGACCTGGAGGCGGTGCGTCACGCGTTGCAGGCGGATCCCTTCGCACAGTCCAAGATGGAAGAGGTGCGGAGGGGCACAGCGAAGGACGACGAGTTCCAGATACGCGACGGCCTGCTGACCCGTAAAGGTGCTCTCTACATTCCGGGAGACGATCTCCGCGCGAAAGTTCTGCAGCAGTTGCACGACGCACCCAGCGCTGGCCACTTCGGCAAGGAAAAGACGACAGAATTAGTGGCCAGAGACTTTTGGTGGCCCCAGATGCGAGGGGAGGTCGCGGAGTACGTCGCCAGGTGTGACACGTGCCAAAGGTCCAAGCCAGTGCACCAGAAGCCAGCGGGACTGCTGGAACCACTGGAAACGCCACTGCAACCGTGGGAGAGGGTGGCGCTGGACTTTGTCACTGATCTGCCCAGTTCGCGAGGCAAGACGGCGGTGCTTGTGGTTGTAGACCTGTTCACCAAGATGGCGCATTTCATTCCTTGCGCGAAGGTGGCGACAGCGGAGCAGACAGCCAAACTGTTCATCGACCACGTGTTCAAGGTGCATGGGTTGCCACGGTCCATTCTGTCCGACAGGGGGCGCCAGTTTGTGTCCAGTTTCTGGTGGAAGCTCCTAGGGATCCTGCACGTCAAAATCAACCTGTCGTCGGCGAGACATCCGCAGACCAACGGCCAAGCAGAGAGGGTCAACGCGATCATGCAGCAGTACCTGAGATGTTACGCCAATCAGCAACCCGCGGCTTGGGTGGATTACCTGCCGATGGCTGAGTTTGCCTACAACAACACGAAGCACGCGTCTACGGGGGTGACGCCGTTCTTTGCTAACAATGGAAGGCATCCCAGAACCTTCCCGGGGCTCGTAACGACGGGGGAGGGGGAGCCACAGGAAGCCGACCATTTCGCAGCAGAATTGCAAGAGGTGCACGACGAGCTACGGAGACATTTAGAGCTAGCTAAACAAGCCTATAAGGTGCAGGCGGACAAACACAGGAGGGAGGGGGAAGACATCCAGGTGGGAGACTGGGTATGGTTAGCGGCCCAAGCGGTGCCGGCCAAGTCGTTAGCTAAAAAGAAGCTAGGACACAGGCAACTAGGGCCGTACCAAGTTGAGGCCAGGATCAATCCCGTAGCGTTTCGATTGACCCTCCCCGAGGGTTCCAGAATGCACCCGGTCTTTCATAGGTCGATGCTCACCCCCTACAAGGCCCCACACAGATTTCAGGAGTCAGGGACGGCACCAGAACCAAGCAGGGAGTCGCCCAAGAGGGGGAGGTCACCTAAGGACGAACCAGTCAACGAGGTCACAGAGATTCTGGACTCGAGATGGGGGGAAGAGGGAGTAGAATATTTTCTCGCCAGGGAGGGCGCCCCGGCCAGCACCAACAGTTGGGTGCCAGACTACGCTTTGGACGAACCCCTCCTCAAGGACGAGTTCCATGCCCTTTTCCCACACAGGCCCATGCCAGCACAGTTTTTCGACGATTGGCTTTTTACGCCCACACTTTCCGCCAGCACCTTCCGAGGGTTCTCCTCCGCAGAGGAGACGACGCCAGAGTCGAGCCCTCCAAGGGGATCGTGTTCGGGGGTGGACACCGACCCTTCTTACTGGTGGGACGATCAACCAGAAGAGGACTGGCGCATGAGGTGGCGGGTGGGTCCTTGGCAAGCAGACCCCACCCAGGCAACAGGGGGAGGGGAGGACGTGAACATGTTGGGAGAGGACAATGGGTTCGAGTACACAAACAATGAACTGGAAGCAGAGGAGATCGACGTCGACGACCTGTGTCCGGCAGCGACCTCCGCAACGACGGAGCCCCCGGAACCTGCGCCCGAGCAGCGGGAGGGGGGAAGGGGGGGCTTCGAGGGGGGGATGGATGTCAGG